>NC_079170.1:49989312-50111812 GCF_947568905.1 Ostrea edulis
TTTTTATGTGAAATCATTTGAACACATTAGACAATAGACCCTGGTCATTAAAAGTGAAAAACAAAATTTTGGGAAAAATCGTGAGTCAGTCCCTTTTTACCTTGCAACACGACTTATAGACATTTTATCCGCCTCTTCATTTAACGCGGGAAATATAACGCGGTGGATGTAAACAGTTATATTGTGACGTCATATTAGCTGCAATGGTTTTTCTTCTTCTCTCAAACCAAGCAAAAACAAAACGTTTGAAGCTATAAGAAAGCTTGTCTGGAATTTAAAAACGATTTATGGTACTTTCTAAACAATCTAATTATTTTAATTACGGGTTTGTCCATGAAGTATACCGCAGTGACGGCGACATTTTCCCAGAAGCATTATGTATAATACTCATCTTTTTCAGCTGATGAAGAGCAAATCACGTGACTCATATGTGTAATCATTGGAGCGAGCTCGTCGCGACGCCTCGCTTCGCGACGCGAGCTTCGCTTGCTATAAGGCAACATGATAACTATCGACCAAAGAGAGAGATAGAATATTTTTGTATAAGTACTCAATCAATGTTAACTGGTTTTTGATATCCACACCATAAAACAAAACATTAAAACTATTTTCCTAGAGTTTCAAACGACCCCCCCCCCCTTTGTTTTTACTTGACTACCTTATCGTAGTAAAACCTACAGTGTATACGACTCTCTGCTTAATGGGAATATGCGTGACTAAATACGAATATGAACCGCTGTGTATTTTGCAGTAATCAAAACTTTCAGCATTACTGTGTATGTTATCTGATTTAACCATTTATCAAATGAATTGCATAATGTCTGTGATTTATCAAACTTTTTTTCGTGCAGCATAACATGCACGACAGTCGGTCTATGAATGGGTCAGATAACTGAGTCTGGAATTTGTCATGAAGTTCCCTAACCCGACGCTTTATGCTTCCTAACCCGATGCTTTTCACTGCTCTTATCAAACACCACTTCATAAAGTCAATCTGCCGTATTTTGCGAGCGGGTTGGAACACTCACAATCGCACGCATCTAGCATTTTAAACAGGATGTTGTTCTCACAAAATGTACACAAAAATCAATCTACTGATGTGCTGAACTTCATGAATTGAAATATATTATTGGGATAATCTCTCTAGTTTGATTGCTCTTGTTGTACGTTATAGACATAATCTTGGTAATATGGGAAAGAACCCGTTTTTATGAATGAAGAAATGTATAATTGTAAATTTCAAGTCATTTAGCAGTCAGTCAGAATGCAGTTATTGTCATATTAACTTACATACATATACAGCTGTGACCTCCCGGGATAAAGCCTTGTCGGGGTTAAGGGGACAATATCAAAAAAGTCTTGAAGTTTATCTTTTTTTTAATTGGGGGCCATACGCGTGCTCTTTACGTATATGAACTTTCTGTAATGATAAATCTTATTATTTTGAAAATTAAGTGATACAGAAAGTTAAACCACCTGCATGTGATAAGGTTGACCTATCATTGTCTCCTCCGTACACGTTACGTATGAAGTGTTGTGGTCTGCATTGCGTGCAGTAATTTGGCGTACACAGCATCGAACACACGCATATACCTGTATACGTAGACCATATATGTATTTTAGGTTCAAAACGATGTCAAAATATACGATTACAGAGGCAAATATGTCCTTCCTTACAATTGGCTTCATACAAGGCAAAGCGCAAGAATGATAACTCGCATACATTCAAGACATTTGGCGACACTACGTATTAATTTTTTAAATGAATGAAGCTTTGAACTCGAATTTGCTTGTAATAAAATTATCACGGTCCAGAAATGAAACAAAGAAAACTATATCCCGTATATATAAAATTCGGCATAATCATGTTATTCGCTCCGCGGTGCGAATTAGTTTGACATGTTTTGTTTAAACGTGTTAACTATTAACTTTTTATAATCATGCTATTTATTCCGTCTATAAAAGCAAAAATCAGTCATTCACATTTACGGAATAAATGCTATATTTAAGTCCGTAGAGTACATGCTAATTCGCTCCGCGAAGCGAATAACATGCTAGTCTTTTTACATATGTGTATGCAATAGGGGGTCATCTTGTTAGACCCCCTATCGGATGTTTTTATTTTGTGTCTTTCTCAATGTTAATTTTATAGATGTATGTAACAGGGGGTCATCTAGTCATTTGTAGCATATGATCTTAATTTTTACTTGGTTGTAATGACCCCCTGTACTGTATATACTTTTCGTCATTTACTAAATAAATGACATTTTCTATTCTCAAACTTGTTCTGCTTTGAGCAAAACAAGAGTGCAGACCATTTGGCTAGTGCTTTTGAGCTAAGGATCATAAATAACATGATGATGCCCATATTCAAAGATGGAAGAAAACGTGGTCGGTATGGGTATGTTTTATTCACGAGTTCAAGGTACCATAGGCACGAGTGCGTGTTGTGTGAAGATGAGTAAAACCAATAAAGAGAGACTGCTCTCATGTCAATACTAGACATTGATTGTGTTCAGGTGAGAATGAATGATTTGATTGTTTTACGGGACGTAAATTCTAGAATATTTCGCTCATGAAAAGTAGTCGGCAGTTGAGGTGAAGTGCAGTTTTGACCTTTTCAAGGTCATATCCGAGCGGCGCCTGGACAACGAACCGAACACGCGCCTTCCGTTTGCAAAGCGAATATCTAATTACCGTGACCAGTGGACAAAAAATTATCATACCATAAGTATATCAAGCTCTGAATAATGAAAACGAAAATAAAACTAGAGTATATTAAATGACAAGAAAGCCTGAAAAAATAGTAAACCAGAATGTATGTAAATGTATTGTCTTCTAAAATTATCTCTTATGGAGAGTTATCGTTCGTACGTCACACATTTTTGATCGGGCTTGTAAAACAATGAAATTCTGTATGGAACAAGAGGTACTGTGAGCAATGCTCACTAAGAATACCCCCCGCTTACCCCAATCTCCCAAAGGGTGTTGGTAATAGGTATAAACTACCTCTTTTCTGAGTGTAAAAAACAAATGGCATGACAAACCGAACCATATTGCTACTTTGATGTCCAGTACGCGTGATCTTTGACCTTTTGACCCCAAAATCGATAGGGAACATCTTCATCCCATGGGTAGTCCATAAGTATGATATGGTGAATGTAGGTGGAATAGAAAACGCTTTAGAGCCCGGAAACCATATTGCTACGTCGATGTCCAGTGTGCTTGACCTTTGACCCCCAAATCGATAGGGAACATCTTCATCCCATAGGTAGTCCATATGTATGATATGGTGACTATAGGTGGAAAGGATAACGCTTTAGAGCCCGGAAACCATATTGCTACTTCGATGTCCAGTGCGCTTGACCTTTTTTGACCTTTTGACCCCAAAATCAATAGGGAACATCTTCATCCCATGGGTAGTCCATATGTATGATATGGTGACTGTAGGTGGAAAAGATAACGCTTTAGAGCCCGGAAACCATATTGCTACTTCGATGTCCAGTGCGCTTGACCTTTAACCTTTTGACCCCAAAATCAATAGGGAACATCTTCATCCCATGGGTAGTCCATATATATGATATGGTGACGGTAGGTGGAAAGGATAATGCTTTAGAGCCCGGAAACCATTGCGTCTACAGACGGACGGACGGACAGACAGACGGACAACCCGGGGGGGGTTATAATGAGAGTACCAAAGCCCCGCACGTGTAACCCGGGCGCAGTTTACCCAAGATTGAGCGGAGGTATAAATGTCTAGGTGTTGCGTGATTGGCAAATATCAAGAGTGATATTATTTGGAATTGAAAGAAATATTTATAGAGGTTCAAATTAATTGTCAGGATGAAAAATTATCGCACACAATCGAGAAACGACTGAGGAAATTACCATGGTAGGGGTGTGCTTAAAATGAAGGGTGTAATTTACTGCAGATTGCTACATGTATGTGTTGTAAAAAAAAAAAAAAAAAAAAGTACAAATCTGGCCTATAAAAGGCACGGGACCCATTATAATTTTTTTCGTTTTTTTTAGGTCACCTGAATTCATTCAGGTGACCTATTGCTATCTGTTTTTGTCCGTCGTCGTTCGTCGTGCGTCGTGCGTTAACATTTGAACATTTTCAGCTTCTTCTCTGAAACCCCTGAACCAATTTCAACCAATTTTGGCATATAGCATCTGTGGGTGGAGGGGAACAAAAATTGTGAAATTCGTGGTCCCTGCCCCCCTGGGGCCTGAGGGGTGGGGCAAAAACCATCAAAATGGGTGTAATTTTAAAAAATCTTCTTCTTTACTCCTGGACATCAAGAAGCCAAACTGTGGGCATAATTATAATGAGCGTTGAGCCGTCTACCAAAATTGTGAAATTCATGGCCCCTGGGGCAGGGGTTCTTGTGTTAGGGTGGGGCTCTATTGGTCATATATTGAAAGTGTAGAAATTCTTTGAAAATCTTCTTCTCTGTCCCTGGGTGTATAGCTCAACAATAAAACAATACACCATCTGTTGTAACCATTTATTCCAGTGTTTCAACCTACAAATGAAAGTACAAAAATTACCAAATTCATGACAAAACTTTGTTAAGTAGTTTTCACATCAAGATAAATCCTAAAAAAACAGTCATTCAATATTTCCTCAAAACGCATAACAGTCTACATCTGATAACATAGAACTAATACTTAATAAATGTACATGAATTTACTCACACATTGATGGGTCCAACATTATTGAGCTATAACGTACTAAACAAAACGTGGGATTATCTATCCATGCATGCCGTTCCAAAACAAACACACTTCCGGTAAAATAAGTAACAAAATAGTGGCCAACTATAATATTTCCGGAAAGTTTACAATATCGTTGACGATACACTCCCCCAACTAGTTTCTTAATCAGTCCACAACTAATCACATTCATCAGTAGGTAGTATTACAACAAGTCGATGGACGGATCTACGAATGATAGTGTCAGTACATCCAGTATAGCTTGCGCCGGGACCTACATTTTTGTATCGCACTGTAACGTCTCGAACCTTTCCGTCTGTTCCTGGCTCTGCCTCAGCAACTTGGGCAAGCTTCCATTTCCCCCGAATCAAGTTGGCGTCCTGAACTAAAACCAGATCACCCCGTTTCAGATTCCTCCTGTTTGTATGCCACTTCTGTCTAACAATTAGAGTGGGGAAATAATCTCTGATCCATCTCTTCCAAAAAGCATCAACCAGCTGTTGAATAAACTTCCACCTGAGCCGTGGGTTGCAACGTTCATCCATTTCAATCTGAGGAACTCGTGCACTGGATCTACCCAATAACAAGTCATTTGGGCATAAGTATGTTCCTTCATTTGGATCACACACCTTGGTTCCAATAGGTCTCTCATTCACCAAATTTGCAACCTCAAAAAACACAGCTTGCAATTCCGAAAATGTCAAAATCGAATCACCAACAGCAATTTCAAGACACCTCTTCACAGACTTGATCAACGATTCACTGCACCCATTTTCCCACGGTGCATCCGCAGATTTAATGACATTCCATTCTATTCCATACTTCTTTAGTTCCTTTCCCGCAGCTACTAATTGTGTGCCTGCATCAGAAATCATTCGTTTCGGGTTGCCACGAAGAGATATGAATCTCCTGAACACAACAAGGAAACTTCCCGTGTCGTAACCTTCAGCCAGGTCAACATAAACACCTCTGCAGTTAAGGCAGTTAAACAATACACCATATGCCTTTCCGTGTGTCCGCTTCTTGACTGTGTCACGTATGGTATATGGTCCGAACATGTCAACGGCACAGTTGTAGAATGGAGGTGCTGGGCTCAGTCTAAAAGAAGGTAAGACACTCATCTGTTGTTGCACTAACACCTTATCCCGCTTTCTGCATACCACACAATTCTCCTTAATTCGTTTAATGATTTTGCGAACTCCAGGAATCCAGTATTTACTTCGCATCTTTGCTAATGTCACTTCCAATCCTGCATGATCTTCACTGTGAACACTGCGAACAACTAACTCGGTAAAACGTCCCTTTCTTGGTAACAAAACAAATTCTCTTTGATTCCATGATTGTTTGATCCACTCAGCCATTCGTTGTCCAACACACACAACTCCATCTTGATTAAGGAATGGTCCAAGTCTTTGAAACTTCTTCATCCAGTCCTTTGGTAAATCTTTCTGTGCATGCTTAACCCAACTCATCTCTGCTTCAATTAATGTCTCCATAGTGATCTTGTCACAAATGCCCTTAAAAGTCTTCCATTTAAATATGGATAAGACAATGCTGGTAACTCCAAGTAGTTTCTTCAAACCGGCGAACCGATCAATATCAATGGCAATGTCACTAATAGTTGAGCAATCATCAGATGTGATCGACATGGTTATTCCAACAACATCAGGTATCTGATCACTATCCAGGGTAGTTTCTTGAGTTATTGGCCATAATTCGAACGGCATCTTTAAGAAATCTGGACCCCTTTGCCACTTGAAATTAGCCCCTAGAGCACTTGCTGATGCAACCCTTGTAGTCATGTCTGCAGGATTCTGATCTCCTTGAACCCACCACCACTCAGTAGGATCCGTTTTGCTTTGTATTTCAGCAACCCGTGTTGCCACAAATGTTCCAAAACCATAGCTCTCTCGTTGTATTTGTGCTCTGACAATCATCGAATCAACGATATGTACAATCTTGCTGAATCTAAAGTCCAGTTCTGTCACAAGTTTTTGATGAAGTCTAGATGCAAGCACTGCTCCACACAATTCGAGACGAGGAGTTGACAACTGCTTCGCTGGTGCAATTCGATTTTTTGCGATAACTAGATTTGATTCATATGTGTTGTCGTTAGTATGCCATCTAATGTAGGCACATGCACCGTAGGCTTGTTGACTTCCATCTGAGAATATGACAAGAATTGGATCACCTTCCGCGTTTTCTGGCATAATACATCTTTTGAATGTTATTGATTGTAATTCATACAATCCCCTAAAGAATTGCATCCATTTAACCCTGATTTCTTCATTCATAGGTTCATCCCATCCATTCTGAATTTCTTTGGAACACATGCTTCTCATGAGAATTTTCGCATATAATACGTATGGAGCAATAAGTCCTAGAGGATCATAAATGCCTGCTACCTGACTAAGGACCATCCTGTGAGTTAAATTATCAGGAATAAGATGCAATTGTTCTTCCTTGAGATCATCTTCTAAATGTATTCCACGTCTTTTCGACGAAAAGTTCAATTTTGCCTTGAATGTCCAAACGTCATCTTTGGGTAACCAACACATTCCAAGAATGTTTTCCTGTTCTGCACACAACACATTCATTCCTGTAAAATGCTCACTTTGATCACCAGAGATTATCCAATGTTTAACGCGAAATCCTCCATGACTTAACATCATTTCAGTATCCTGAATTATTTCCTTGGCCTCACAAACAGTATTCACTGAGATAAGTAAGTCATCCATATAACTGTTTTTAATGACTAATTCTGCTGCCTTTGGGTATTCAGTTTGATACATTTCTGCTGTCATCCGCAAGGCCATAGTGGAAATTGTTCCGCTGGGTCTGTCTCCAAATGTCACTGATGTTAATACATAATGATCAGGTAGTTTGTCTAACTGCAAGTCTCTCCATACAAATCTGTGTGTATGCTGATCTCTTTCAGATAGTTTGATTGCATTATACATCTTGGTGATGTCTCCTGCAATAGCTATTTTCCTTTGTCTAAATCTGATGATGACCCCTAAAAGGTCATTCAGAACATTTGGTCCCTTTGCCCAATATTCATTCAATACATGACCCATATACGACGATGATGAATCAAATACGATCCGCACAGGTGTTGATTTGGAATTTGGTTTTAAGACCTCGTGGTGTGGAATGTAGTGAATAGGCCCATCGTATGTATCCATCTCTTCATCAGTTAATTTTCTTGCCACGCTCCTTTCCACCATATCCATAATCTGGTCACCATATGCTTTACTGTAATCTGGTCCTGCTCTTTCCAAACGTCTTTCTGTGGATCTCAATCGATACATTGCTGCGTTCACATTGTTAGGGAGATACTTTGGATCTTTAACCCACGGATATGTAGCGGTCCAGTATTTACCCAATTTGTCATATTGAAGTCCATCCTTTATAAGGTGTAGCTCACGTTCTTCCTTCAGAGTATAACTTCCATTACCTGGTGGGCATTTCCCGCACCTGCAACTTCCACACTTTGGCACACAATAAGTTCCTAGACTTTCTATGTCGAAAAAGTAATCAACAACAGTCTTAAAGTTGCCCATGTTCAACCGAATAGGCTCAATTATCCTTCCTGAAGTATGATGAATGCACACAAGATTTGATTCTGCTGTAACAGGTACTCGTAAATTGTCATGACTTCCTCTAATACAATATCCAAATTGGTTCCGCATCAATTGGAGATTTCCAATCTGATCAACTTTCTCCGGTAATAAAATGCAACAATCGGCTCCTATAAGCAGATCCACTTTTCCTTCAGGTCTCAAGATGTTTCCCTCTTTGACCCCTTTAAAGAATTTCACTACTCCATGGACATCCACCTTTGAAATATCTGCTGTAATTTTGTTAATTCCATATACTTTGACTTGCCAGACCTTGCCATTCATGTCTGTCAGTGGCAGCAAATATTCCTTACTTTGAATACACTCAGATGTATTTCCCACCTTTGTTATTGACAAATTTACTTCACGTCCCTTCAGTCCAAGCTTTCTAGCCGATTCGTACGTCAGAAGTGATATATTAGCTCCGGGATCCCATAAAGTAGTTAGTGACACACTGTTGCTTTTCACTTTACTGATCATGAGAATGACTCCCTTCTTTCCTTGCTCTTCATTAACTATGTTCACGTTATGATGATGCGCACTTGCATTTAAGATTGCCCCGTGTAAGAATGGGTGGTGAAATCTACCACATTTTTGTTGATGAAAGTCTGTGATATCACAAGGTTTTCTGTTTACACACCGTTTTGAAAGATGACCACTTTTCAAACAACTAAAACAAGCGCCATTTCTTCTTAGTAATTCCATCTTTGTTTCTCCATCCAAGGCAGAAAAACCTGTACAGTCTCCGATGAAGTGATTATCTGTCTCATGATACCAGCATTTTTTTCTTAAAGGAATGTCATTTCTGGTAGTGTTATGCGTCACACCCTTTTGTTTGCCGTTAAGAAGAGCATCCGTTACTTGTGCTAGACCATCAATCACTTGTTGCATTTTCTGTTCATTTTGTTGCATTTGACTCTGTATAACATTAACAAATGCATTGTCAACTTTGTCATTTTTCTCCTCTTGTAAATTTGTCATGGTATGTATTCGTCCCTTACGGGAAACACTGTCCGTTTCACTACCTCTAATATCTGAAGTCATGTATTCAATCGCGGTCTTCTCGTCCAAAAGAAATCTCAAGAATTCAGAGAAGTCTGTAGACTTTATCTTAAGCTTCCGTAAGGCCCATTCTCTCTTCTGAATAGATGGTAATAACTTTTCAATCTCACATATCATGGTAGCAGTATTCATTTCCCTTTCCAAGCCCATACGCTTTAGAATTAGCCAACATCCCTCCACAGTTTCCACCATTTCTATAAACTTCATACTGTCTCCTTCCGGAACTGTTTCCAGTGCTTTTATGTCAGTCAAAACAGTGTATGTTAACTTTTCTGGCCTTCCATATTTTAGATCAAGACGCTTCAACATCTCCTCAAAGTTATTGTCCACTCCCTTAATAATTTCCAAGGGTTCTCCAGACAAAGAACTTTTCAAAGCGAATGGATCTTCTCCATAAGTCGGAATCATGTGGGTAATATAATCCAATCTAAAGCTAGGATAGTCCCGTATCTTGCCACTAAAGTGTGGTGGATCCAATTTTTTCACCTTTAAAGATTGGTTTTTACCGCACTTTTCTTTCAATGCATTCTTTTGTGTTGTTAATTTGAAACAAAGGGATCTCGCTTTACACAACTCTTTGTATAAAGTGTTCATATCGTGGTTCACTTCGTCCACTTTAGTTTTGTCGTCTTCATTGTCTGAATCAAAGTTCTCTAGATACTCACAATGCCGAACTTCCATGCCCTTGTATGACTGTTCTAGATCATCTAACATCTGTTTGATTACTTCTGATTCTTCTTCATCCTGAATTTTCTCCAGAAGACGTCCGTATATTCTGTGAAATCTTCCCTTCGCGGTACTTCGTTTTTTCTTTAATCCCTTCCGAATTTCCTCTGCCATAATATCCAATGTGTTGAAATGTATAGCTCAACAATAAAACAATACACCATCTGTTGTAACCATTTATTCCAGTGTTTCAACCTACAAATGAAAGTACAAAAATTACCAAATTCATGACAAAACTTTGTTAAGTAGTTTTCACATCAAGATAAATCCTAAAAAAACAGTCATTCAATATTTCCTCAAAACGCATAACAGTCTACATCTGATAACATAGAACTAATACTTAATAAATGTACATGAATTTACTCACACATTGATGGGTCCAACATTATTGAGCTATAACGTACTAAACAAATCGTGGGATTATCTATCCATGCATGCCGTTCCAAAACAAACACACTTCCGGTAAAATAAGTAACAAAATAGTGGCCAACTATAATATTTCCGGAAAGTTTACAATATCGTTGACGATACACTGGGTATTAAGTAAACAAACTAATAGCATGGTAATGATGAGCAAGGATGCCTCTTTATACCCCCCGCAACAAGTTGTGGGGGGTATACTGGAATCGGGTTGTCCGTCTGTCCGTCCGTCCGTCCATCCGTCTGTAGACGCAATGGTTTCCGGGCTCTAAAGCATTATCCTTTCCACCTACCGTCACCATATCATATATATAGACTACCCATGGGATGAAGATGTTCCCTATCGATTTTGGGGTCAAAAGGTCAAAGGTCAAGCACACTGGACATCGAAGTAGCAATATGGTTTCCGGGCTCTAAAGCGTTATCCTTTCCACCTACAGTCACCATATCATACATATGGACTACTCATAGGATGAAGATGTTCCCTATCGATTTTGGGGTCAAAAGGTCAAAGGTCAAGCGCACTGGACATTGAAGTAGCAATATGGTTTCCGGGCTCTAAAGCGTTATCCTTTCCACCTACAGTCACCATAGCAAACATATGGACTACCCATGGGATGAAGATGTTCCCTATCGATTTTGGGGTCAAAAGGTCAAAGGTCAAGCGCACTGGACATTGAAGTAGCAATATGGTTTCCGGGCTCTAAAGCGTTATCCTTTCCACCTACAGTCACCATATCATATATATGGACTACCCATGGGATGAAGATGATCCCTATCGATTTTGGGGTCAAAAGGTCAAAGGTCATGTGCACTGGACATCGAAGTAGCAACACTCAGAAAAGAGGTAGTTTATACCTATTACCAACACCCTTTGGGAGATTGGGGTAAGCGGGGGGTATTCTTAGTGAGCATTGCTCACAGTACCTCTTGTTAAAAATTGTGAAATTCATGGCCCCTGGATCAGAGGTTCTGGTGCTAGGGTGGGGCTCTATAAGTCATATAGTGAAAATGCATTATTTCTTTGAAAATCTTCTTTTCTGTCCTTGGGTATTAAGTGGACAAACCAATAGCATGGTTATGATGAGCAAGGATGCCTCTTTCAAAATTGTGAAATTCATGGCCCCTGGGTCAGGGGTTCTGGTATTAGGGTGGGGCCCTATTGATCATATAGTGAAAATGCATTTTATTTCTTTGAAAATCTTCTCCTCTGCTGCTGGGTATTAAGTAGACAAACTAATAGTATGATAATGATGATGAAGGATGCTTCTTTCAAAACTGAAATTTATGGGTCAGGGGTTCTGGTGCAAAGGCGGGGCTGACCACATAGCTATTCAATGTTTCTTCCATTCAAAAGTAAAATTCTTATATTTAAACACAAACCTAATTCAAACATTGGAAGGTTGTTACATGATACTCAGGTGACCTATAAGGCCCCTGGGCCTCTTGTTTTTTTATTAACACTTGGAATGAACTTTGAAATGTTTGCGGTCATTTGTTTAAAACTAATATAGTTAATTAGTGAGAGGGCCAAAGGTTAGCATTGAGGTATATGGGGAATGAATTGGTACTCTTTTCCCGTATGACTTCAGCTGAATATTGATTTACTACAATGTATAATTATGTGTCCTTAGTTCTCTTAATCATTTTCCCAAAGGATATCGTCGAGTATAGAAAAACCCACCGAAATGACGCCTTTAATAACACTCTAACGATAATCCAATTACTTCGAACATGCCATTGAAGCATAGTAGACCAACGTTTAAAATGGACCGCTCACCGTTGACAATGTACAATGTAGTTTCTGTAGTATCTAGGCTGCACTGTTGTAGCTTCTGGTGAAACTTCTGAGCATTCTACTACAGTCAAAACTAGATATTATGTACCATATACATGTATGAATGTTTGTGAGATGCCGAAATTTGTTTCTCTTGACTGTAAGAGTATGGACGTTTTTATGTGGATTAACCAGTGTGTTCCACATACCTTTAGCTATAACTTAAAACCACCCCATCCCATGATTGACTGAAAATTATGGCTGTCAAAATACTGTAGGTTCTAGTTAGAAAACTTTTGTCAATAATTCACGTTCCCGAGAATTACATGTATCTGGTACGCTTTGGAATTTCAAAAATCATTGCCTTAACGGTCACACACTAAAACCACCCGGAACTCCTCGCATCTCGCACACTGACATCGGACTTGATCGGATTGTCGCCATGAGGTATTGGGTTTTTACATGCACATGATCAATTGATTGATTGAATATTGGTTAACGTCCATCTCGAGAATGTTTCACTCATATGGAGACGTCACCACTGCCAGTGAAGGACTACAAAATTCAGGCCTATGCTCGGCGTTTATGGCCTTTGAGCAGGGAAGGTTTTTTATCCTGCCACACCTGCTGTGACACGGGACCTCGGTTTTGAGGGCTCATCCGAAGGACCATCCCATTTAGTCGCCTCTTACGACAAACAAGGAGTACTGAGGACCTATTTTAACCCGGATTCCCACGGGACTGCACGTGATCAAAACAAATTAATTCTCAAAATAAAAAGAAAGAAAAATGGAAGGAGTTGAAATACCACGAAAACTTCTTTCCCTGGATTCCTGCTTACTTTGCACCACCACAGAAAGAAGACTACACGACTTAAATCAACAAAATGCCATACAGAAAAAATATAAGGAGACATTGCAGGAATATTTAAATATTGTAACTTATTTCATATGCTCAGTTTGATAAAATGAAGTAATTTGTAATATATTAGATGTAACAACTTGACAAATTCTAACAGAAAACGACTTACCACAACGGAACTTGATTTTCTCAAGCAAAAAATCGATGAGATTTAGCATTTTTCACTATGTGATTATAAATTGCTCTGTGTAATTACAACGTTAACTATTTTTCTATGCAGGATTACATAATTGAAGTGGAAATTGGAGATGTCAGTTCCTTCCACAGGACTCCGCAGTAAATGTGACAGGAAAAGTTGATGATAAAGATATGTTATCATTTCCATTATTAATGAACATCAGATCCTATGTTTTTTCAACACCCCTAATAACTGTTTGTACAAGGACTGAGTCCATTGATAGTGCGCAATTAAGAACTTTATAACCCTGTGTGATCGGGAAAAGTTTATCTGCCTTATGAACAACGAATGTGAGAGTGTTATTGAAATATTTGCCAATTACATACATATGTATATACATATAGCTGCTCATTGAGAAAAGTTGTTATTTTGTATTTCTTTATCTTTTGGATAATTACCCTTTTATGATTTGAACTTTGTATTCTTCGTATGCCGTCTGAGCCCAATATTGGAAATACATTACTTACTTTTTTACTATATTTGATCCGGGAGTTACGAAGTAATTTAGAGAAAAAGACATTTGGATTATATGAGCCACAATCAGTTGCGCATTCATTGTACAAATTTGAGCCATCTTTGATCACCATGACTATGCGCACTGTGCTAGATGTTCTTGAGTTAGAGAGAATAGTTTTAAAGATTGAATATCTGTTTATGGTTTTGACCCAACCACTCAGGCCCTGATGGTTCAGTAAAATCGAAATTCTTAAGTTTTAATTCCCTCCTATAGATGCTTTATATCAAATTTGATGGAAATGTCAATGCAATTTTAAAGAAGAAATTTGATTATGATCAAATTTGATCAGATGACGGACAAACACTAATCTCATTAATTAGACAACCTACACGTACGTTATCCCGGACAAACTGAATAGAATGACCACAGACTGAAGTGCTCCAGCGGTACATTTTATATACGGTGTGTAGATTATAACAATCATACACGAAAGCACGATCTGCACATGGTCGATACAATATCAATTTCAGGGATATTGACATCACCATGCAATAATTAAATGTATTAATCAGAGCAGAGAGTAAAAAGGCTTGTGATATTTAATAGACATTTTCGCCCGAGACAAGATTTTATCTTCTAAACCTTGAACCAGTCCATTTGTAGCTCACCCGAGCCGTACAGTTAAGATAAGAATATTACTTAAATTATGTACCCTCAGTACGTCTGTTCAAGTTTTATTTTTGTCTTGTTGAACAATGGGTGGACAATTTCAAGTTTCTTCAGATGAAGTTCGATGCTCCTTTTCCAGGGAGAGATAACTGGGAATAGTAAACTTAGATCGTTTGAGGAAATGACCACATTTGTGTGAAATATTCCGTATAATGTGTTGTGTAGATATGATCTCGTTCAAATCATGGAGTCACGGGATGGGAGGTCAAATTTGTAAAAATCTCAAGAACAAACGCTTTATTTGTCAAAACAATATGCAGGTCTCCTGACATCGTGGAGACTAAAGCTTAAACTTATCAAAGTCATGGCCCATGGGATCGAGATATAGGGTCCAAAGTTTTACTTAAAATTACATATATAAAAACTTTTAAATCTACTGATGGACATTATGGTTGTAGTTTGGTTATGCACTCTTTTGAACATAGGTTTAATTTCGTTCTAACTATCTCAGTCCAGTTTATGGTACCTAAAGTCAGTATGAATTTACACAAGTGGTCCAAAGATTTCTTGTGGAAAACTAATTTTATATTATTTCCAATAGCAACGAAATACAGTAAATTTATTACTTGTAGTAAATGATTAAAGTTTTGGGTTACTGTTGGTTTAATATCATATACACTCTGTACGTGTTCCATTTTAGTGTCCAAGTCGTATCACATTTTGAGGAGAAGAGTTGGCCTTGGTTAGCTTTGTGGCCAATAGGCACTTTTTTCTTATTTTTTGTGTTTTGCTTTTAATATTTCATAAAAACCATCATTCATACCCAGACAAATACCTTATCGGCAATCTGAAATTTGAAAAAAGACAATAAACAACTTTACAATCTATTAGCAAATTGCACAGTCCTTTAGTTCTAATGACTGCTGATTCCATTTAGCAGACAATCCTTGAAGCGTAAACAATCTTATACACTGGTTATCAGATTTTCCCGCCGCATTCTACGCTATTAAGGGCTTTTACATAAAGCGGAGACCAACATCCGTTTTGAAGCACTAATTGTCCTATTCTCCGCGGTGGACACACTATACAGCAGCCGTTTCAGCTAATGAATATAGCTATTTCAACACCTTAGAATCAATGTGTTATTCCGCGTATATACCTGTCTTCTGCCACGTTTTCATTTGGAACTTAAAATATTTTAAGAATTGATGATTTAAAAACTGAGCCTATATGGTCTTGATTCTTCCAATGGAACACGAAAAGGTTTGCTGCAATTTCATTTATGCTTTTAATGTTGTACCGATATTTTCATATTTGCAATCGCTTTAACGATAATCAAGTGACATATTGGCTATTTCATTATCGTTTATAGAAATTGCTCTTCCATCAAGCAACTCGTCTGTATGTGCGTATTTATAGAATCGAAAATTTCGTTGTTTTCATCAAAATATAACAGAATAATCCATTTGCCACACAGTTTGAGACTTTGTTTGCGAATAGACTTGCAAAGTAATGGGAAGGATGATTCGTTTTATATTGGTAATGATTTACCTTCAACATTTTATGCCACAATGTCTAAATATAATTTTACAGATTTTTTGCGTGCGAAGTGGACACGTACAAACCGAGTGAATACGATATGGGGTGTTCGACATCTTCCCTTGACGAAAATCCTGGCTCTTTCAAATGTCCGTCAAAGACCCCTACCTCCTTTGGTCACGAACTGTCCTCGTACGCCTCCTGTGAAGTCATGTCCGAAAGTGAAAAACGCCTTGTTAAGAAAACATGGAAGTATATGGCCAAAAACATGTCTGCCAACGGCGCGAAGGTGTTTCTAAGAATTTTTGAGCTTAAACCAGACCTCAAGCAATTATTTCCATTCCGAAATGACGATGGGGAATCCTTGATAAATGACCCAAATTTTACAGGACATGCTTCAAGATTTATGCAAGCGGTCGGAGCTGCTATTGACAATATTCACAATCTCCACGTTTTCTTTGGACCTTTGTTGATCGGACTCGGGAAACAACATATTAAGTTTGGTGGATTTAAACCTGAGTATTGGGACGTTTTTACGGAAGCCATGCTGTTTGTATGGGAAAACGAATTGGGTGAGGAATTTGACGACAAATGCAGATATGCTTGGACGAAAGTGTTTGAGTTTATTATGGAACAGTTAAAGGATGGTTACCGACTTGGTGAAGAAGAGGAACTCGGACAAGATCCAACACAAATCTGATATCTCCACGGCTATATTACCATGAAGAAGAGGAACTCGGACATGATCCAACACAAATCTGATATCTCCAAGACTATATTACCATACTGTATGTGTGCTCGCGCGCGTGTGTGTATCATGTACATGTAATAAGTTATGTTATTCATGATTGTTGTGTCATGTCCAAATCATACGGCAAAGGACCACCGAGTCACTATGGGGAAAATACATGTAACAGCGCCACCACCTGGAGACAGAAAATAGGAAGGAATATTGGCTATTGTCATTGTATGTAAATGCATTATTATCCGTTTGATACAATGTTTACAATGATTACATGTTCTTTAAGATTTAATAGTCAAGTGGACGTGTCAAATTAGTCGAAAGTGAATGAATTGTAAACACATTGCTCTGTTAAACATTGCAATCAATTATAGAATACGGCATGTACTGTACACTGCATGTAGTTGTTTTAGGCGGGGGATTCAACATAAATCATTAAATGCATTAATATGTAAAATGTAAGGCTCTAGGTCATTACATGCAACACTACAATCTCAGTAGTGTACCTAGACATTTGAAACGGGAAAGATGGAAATTATGAAATACTGCCAATTGGCCATCTTATAAAGAATTTTTTTTTATAAATGCATGTATGCGTATAAAACTCTGAGTTTAGATTAAAATATTTGATTTCTTTCACAAATCTGTGTTGATCATGTGTATCAAGGTATGTGTGATTGGAGGAGGATCTTATTTTTTATTTTGCCTAACATGAATTAACAATAACACCATGGGTTTGAATGGTCACCTCAACTAATTACCACACACCAATAACCAATCAGAGTGTTGATGCAAGAGTCCATTACCCCCCACCCCCCCCAAAGATTTATAACTCCTTTATCATAGATATATGCCTTTGTTAAATGACCGAGCTTGACCAAATGAACATGCTTCACCTGTCTTGCCATGATTAGTGTGGAATAATCGGGAAAATTTCCTAATCGATAATCGATCAAAATCGGAAGAACTAGATCGATCAATGATCGATATAATAGGAATTTACACGTAGTTAATAAATGTTTATTATTTTGTGGTTATTTCCTTTTAGTTTTATGGATATGTGTAACATACACACATCTATTAGCTTATTTACGAGGAATGAAATGGTGTGTTTTTTTATAGCCATGACATCGAGATTGGCTTTAGTTTAGTTTTAAGAAACCTTAAAGTTTTCAGACGTCCAACTTTGGTTTCCATGGGTAGGGATATATATCAAGTTATCAACTATTACGAGATTCCTCCGACTCTTATCCCCGCTTTTATATCGTGACATGTGCAGGAGAGAGTCAGAGCGGACTCTATAATGAAAAGTGGGAATTCAGCGACACCAGCTAGTGTCGCTGCATTGCCTACCTTTTACAACTTTATTTCGCGGATTTACCATTCAAGACGCAAGGATTCGGATTATTATTCTACAAGTTAACTATGACTAAGTTGATGCTATTGCCGTGTAAAAAGCTCTCACACTGATAAATGAAGCATCACTTTGAATTCGGTCGCCAATCGAGTTCTTTGCGCATGACGTCAGCACACAGATACACAAAATTCCAATCGGCGTTAAAGTAGCCATGAATAACCTGAGGAATGCTCATCCGATTACTGAATCCTATCTAGATCAGCGAAATAAAGATGTAAACGGTAGGCAGAGCAGCGACACTAGATGGTGTCGCCAACTTCTCACAAGTCTTTTCATTATGGAGTCCACTCTGACTCTCCCCCGCACATGTCGTAATATAAAAGCGGGGATAAGAGTCAGAGGAATCTCGGATTATTTATCAACTTCATAATTATTGAGTTGATCTCAATATCCATGATGATGATGATGAAAATATCTAAAGCCTTCTTCCTTTTCAAATGTTACAGTATTGATTGGTATTTACGTAGTTGATTCGTTTAATACGTTTATAATGGGCTTGTGTTCGGGCGACAATCGATTATTAAAAATGGAATCGATAATCGGAATCGACGAGCCAAAAACGATCGACAATCGATTGTCGGCGACAATCGTTTCATCACTATCTTTAATGTCTTCCATGTATTAAGCTCCGCCTTAGCACATGAACCCCCTATCCTGAAATCATGTTATTGTACATGTTTATGAGTAATAAAAACCCCAAAGTAAATCAATCACTACTTGTTCGATTCCAAGCAACATTGGTTTTCGTGGCAGGAATGAAGCAGGCATTATTGAAAAAGCAGCTCGAAATTTAACTTAAAGCTACATTTATTCTCTTTGGTAGACTGAATGGGATTTCCGTGAAACAAAGAAATTGTACAGGATAGAAACATGTGTAAGAAAAACAACCAATCGACATAATTTCGTTATCAGTAGAATTCACATCAGTCATTCAAACTGAGTCAAGTTTGAAACATTCAAGAACTTCAACCACAATATACATGTAAGTTCTGTGGCTGCCCATTAACAATTAAATACCACATGTTGGATTGTAGATCCCCACTACCATTCCGAAGCAGACGTTTCAAAGATCCGATGTATCGAATCAATGAAGAAGCTTTTTGAAGTGAATATTGATATAGTTTTACAACTTTTGATTGAGGCGGGATTTTACTTATATAAACAATTATGTTCATAGCCCGTCGGATGGGACGTAAAATGAAACCTCGTCTTAGGGACCACAAACCCATCCGGTATGCAAAAGACCGTCGTCATGGTCTTCGACGGTAAAATACTACGTAACCTTTAAAAAACCTTCAAAACCTAACACTGATATGATCGAAACGTTGCCGCTTCGGCTTAAGATGACATCATTTTTCAAAATTCCGTCCCCATCCCTAAAATTCAAATGGAGCCGTGTTCATGAAATCCACAATAGTTGTTCTCATACCCAAAAGACCCTACACACAATTTGATTGACAAATGTTCAATGAATTTCTGTTGAGATTGTTTGAAAGTTAACAAGGTATGACGACAGACGAACACGAGATATTACGTGAACTGAGTCACTCAAGTAACCTAACAAAATAATGATGAATTAATTTCCACCTCTTATAATTAAAGTAATTACAAGATCTGCCGCTCTATTTCGAGTAAGGAAATGTTGAAAGAGGAGGGGAAGGTAATATATATCTCATATAACTTATGCTGATGAGCCGTAAGACTTAAAGCAATAAACAATACAATACAATCTATCTCATAGAAAACCTACCCCCATACAGTGAATTATAAGTACCCGTAAACATAACATCCACCCAAAAAGTCACAAAAGCAAACAAAAATACATTACAGGATCCAGTAAATGTGATAATCCCCTATCTTTATTTCTCACGAAAAGAAGGAGAAACTCCGAACGTATTGTAACACAATGAATACAAAAAAATGTGGATTCTAAAATCCAAAGGACTTTTAGTAAATTTTAAATCACAAACCATTTCCAAAACAACAGAAACTAAACGAAAGAATTTTCAACAATTTACTCCACCATTCCTCATCACCATGAAATAAAGACTACGCTTTTTTTTTTAACAAAAAAACAACAACAAAAAACCAATTGCTTTTTCAATTGTACTATTCTCTTTAGGATTTATGAGAGTGATCACTGTTCGTTATCTTCGCTTTTCAATAAATCATTCCAAAAAATGTCAGTGTACTTACTATAAGGAGGACTAAAAAAACATAAGACTAATTTGTTGACACCATCACGACTCAAGGACGGTATCAGCCCTGGTTTATTATTGGGAATTGTATCAAAATGTTGCACAACAATGATTTCCGCACCTGTTATTAACAACGGAAATTGCTTTATAGGGCGCTGAAGGGAGATACATTAGAAAGGATGACGTCACAAGTCGGTTAACGCAGCGAATGAAAAATACTTTATCACATGCGGAGGAATATGATTGTAATCACGACAGTCATCAATTTAAGCTGGCATGTTCACAGTCGGAGCATTAAGCGAACTTCACTTACACCTCTGTCAGCGCATAGAAAGTACTTTCTGCATCACGTGACAATTAAATCACGTGATATAAATAGTAGGAATGGTTGAGGAACAACATGCAACATAGACATCACGTCAGTGAAAATAAAAACAAATCGACTATTTTAATTGTAATATAAATATAATTACGTCCTTTTAATGCGCTGATTTGTTTTATTGGAAATAACAGGTATAGTGCTACATGTATCTCAGCTGCAAATGCGTTAGAGTCTGATTAACTCGTCCTGTACCACACCGGTACAACATCTTACAGCGACTCTTTAAAGGTTCAGGTCCAATATTTTCAGTCTTAAAATATTCTTTTGATTAACACGGAATTCGGTATTCATCCCCGATATAGTTCAAAATTTAGATAAATTGTAAGCAAAAGCCACATAGTGACTGTAAAAAAAGAACAGTTTCCATCAATACATTTTATTTTCATGATACCCCTAACGAAGTGTGGGACAGAATGTATAGATATCGTTGTCTACCTGGCTATCCAGTAAATAAGGATTAAGGAGGAACAACACCTGTTAAGGATAATGGAGGACATGTGAAATAATACTGTACACAGGGAAATATGTGTCCCCATTTTATTTTCGCCCTTGTTGTCGGTATACAAATTGAAGAATGGACGAAATAGTTTTCATTCTTATATCTCGTTTAATTAATACAACTGTGTCTAGACGAATCTAGATTGATTGATTGATTGTTTGATGTTTTCCGCCACACTCAACAATTTTCCAGTTATCTGGTGGCGCCCAGTTTTTATTGGTGGAAGAGAGAACCCAGATACGATGTACCTGGGAAGAGACCATCGACCTTTCGAAAGTAAACTAGGAAACTTTCTTACTTACCGGCACGAGCGGGATTCGAACCCGCGCCGACAGAGGTGAGAGGCCGTGTGATTTTGAGCGCGATGCTCTAACCACTCGGCCACGGAGGCCCCTTAGACGAATCTAGAACTGGGTGAAACCTTTTACAATCATAAAAAGACGGAGAAAACACATGGTGAAAATAACCCTGCACACAGTATTTCAAACTTGTAAACTTAAAATTTCATTTATCTGTATATCCTTGTGGTTCTTGAAAAGATTTCGAAAAATAAATATACAAATGTACGTTTTTACTCTTCCGGAAAAAAATCTTGTAGCCTCGTCCTAACTATAGGAAGCATGGTGCTAACGAATTTGAATTGATACTTCATGAGAATCATATCATTTTGAAACAATGTATTGTTCAAATAATTTCCCTACATACTGATATAATTTAATCTTATTTGTAACACGCAAATTGATTGTCTGAGCACACTGACAAAAAATAGTTTACAATGTATATTGTATAATGTATCTTGCTATGGGGACACGCCCCCTTGGTAACCCAAGACGGCACTACTTTTTGTGATTTGAATTTACATCGCAGAAGTGATACGTTGTAGGCCTTCTATGAAATTGAAAATCAAGGGAATAAAACTTGCACAATAATAATACCTTTGCTTGATTTTCTCTCTCGATGTCAAACAAGGCATATTCATGTGGGTTTTTTTTTTTTACTTGTAAACTACACAAAACATTAACGGTAAAAACTCGATACCAACTCTAATACAACGATATCATTTGCGAAATAATGGTGCAGTATATCAAGTACTTGCAACGCTTGCTGTTTCATAATAAAATACATTTTCACTTGTGAGATTGCTTGATCCGCCTATCAAAGCATAAAATGTGCCATCTCTTACAAAATGTACCAAAGGACGTCACGCCAACATCGATTGGCTGTGAATTCTTTACATTTTACTGTGTCGGATTTAATTGGGTGACAATGCTGCATGCTATGGTAAGTTGAAATTTAGTTTAAAACGTTTATAAAGTCAAACTACCGCAAAGCATGTGGCATTTTCTGGTGCATGGCGTATTTTGTGTGATATGAGGTTTAGAGTTTTAAAAAATTCCAAGTATTTACTGTCATAGCGACTCAAAAAGTCGATCTTGCAATGTGCAGTAAACATTGGGCATACATATGTAGCCTACACATATCTTATATTATCAGGATTCGTTGAAAACAACGTTTTTAAATTTGATTCATAAAGTACATGCTCCGGTTATGCATAGAACCAAGATGGTGGTTTTCTCAGTCAACGCTTCGTCAGTCTGTTGCTAAGTGAATCCTTGCGCGGTGCAAGTGATTTCACTCACTGTGTTTGTTTACTTTTTTGTATAAATGAAGAGTACACCGTAGTTTTGTTTTTTACATTAATGATAAGGAATGAAGCTAATTTTGGCCTATGTTACACGATATAATGTATAATGTTTACGCTTATTAGTCCCCTACCGACGAAGTCGAGCAATTTCTACCCAGAGTTATCGTTCCTTACACTCACTTACAAAAGTGAGAGCAAGGAACAACAACTCTGGGTAGAGATTGGAAGTCGAGGGGACTTAAGGTTTGCGCTCCGTCCGTCTGTCTGTCCGTCCGTCAGTCCAGTTTTCCGCACTTTTTTCTCTGTTCTTGCAGATATTTATTTTATATTTGGTAAGTGTCTTTGCCATAACAAGTTACAGATCAAGTTCGAACTTCGTCTCGGTCCGTTGCCTTTTCACTTAGTTATGGCCCTTGAACTTAGAAAAATAGCATGAATTATCAGTTTTCTGGACTTTTTTTTGGTTGTCCTTGCAGATATTCATTTGATATTTGGTACATTGCTTTGCCATAACAAGTTACAGATCAAGTTTGAATTTCGTCTCGGTCCGTTTATTTTTCACTTAGTTATGGCCCTTGGACTTAGAAAAATAGCATGAATAATCAGTTTTCCAGACTTTTTTTGGTTGTCCTTGCAGATATTCATTTGATATTTGGTACATTGCTTTGTCATACAATATGTAACAAGTTACAGATCAAGTTTGACTTTCGTCTCGGTCCGTTGATTTTTCACTTAGTTATGGCCCTTGGACTTAGAAAAATAGCATGAATTATCAGTTCACGGACTCTTTGCCATAACAAGTTACAGATCAAGTTTGAATTTCCTCTTGGTCCGTTGATTTTCCATTAAGTTATGGCCCTTGGACGTGAAAAAATAGCATGAATTGTTAGTTTACATCCATGTTTCTTATCTCTGTAGATAAGAATTAAGAATACTACACTCATTAAAACTTCTAGCATAGTAATACTACAATATATCTAAATTATTCATGATCATCTACATGTCACAGTTTATTGACATGGTTAAAGACCTAAACCTAATTATAAATTTGTCTTTTTTCTTGGTCTAGTCTCTACTCGAATAGTAGTTGATTTCCAACCATTCCTATCCTGGTTCCCCAATTTTCCCTTTCACCATAACCTACATAATGAACTTTGAATATTGTTGTGGTACAGTGATTTTTGCAACCGGTAGGGGACTATGTATTGCCATGCAATACTCTCAGAGTGCTTGTTATAATCCGCTTCGAAAATGTGACGAAAAATTCCATCGAATGTACATTACATTACATGTTAAAAAATAAATGAACCATTATGGTTTCTGGGTGAACCTTTAAGTAGCAGTCCAACTCAAAATTCTGCAGCGCAACATTAAACATAAGTGATATATCTTTAAAAAGCTTATAGATAGTTTCTAGTACTACGGGTGTATTTCATGAAAATCAGAATAATATTCACACATACATGTACATAGAAAGATAATTGACAGAGATTTTTAAAGCTTTCTATACGTATTAGAAAATAAAGTGTTTTGTGAACTTTCTGTAATATTACAAATCTGCTGATTACTGGTATCATTACGCATACACAAGGGCCAAACTACGACCCACAATCAAATATGTGATACCTGAGCATTTAGGATCAGAATATAAGAAAACTCACCCTCTGCAGGATTCGTTAATTTCTGCCAATGAGTTTCTTTTCTGGTCCAAGGGTTTGTGTGTTGGGGGTGGGGGTGATCATGTACACAGACATCATTCGTCGTACATTTGCATTTTAACTTTATATAATGTACCCAAGTGGTTCTCGAGAAGGTATTCAAAGAATGCTCCTTATTAATACTATTTCTATTTATAGCTCTGAACCCCTATTATGACCCCAAAGGTGCATTACAAGTATGGAGAACAGGAAGTTAGATAATATGAGTGTAAGTTAGTTACTCACACCACTGTTAAAGTGTCATGTGATGTTTAAAACAAGGAAGAATGAAATGAAAACTACCACGTTTTGCGACGGTACACTGTACCTGTCATGAGAATTAAGTAGTAGAAGCGGTGGTATGATGTTATGCATGGGGATCAACCATACCTTTGTTACCTGCATATAGAGAGGAGCTAGGAATCACCCCCCAAAAAAGGTAAAAAGAAACTTTCTTAAAATCATTTTTTAAATGTCACAGTGATGAATTAATGAACTGAAGATTGTGTATCCACCATTTTTTTTTTTTAGATCCACTATTTTTTTTAGATTATGTTTGGATTTAGTCACTGTTGTCATATTTGAACACACAGGAAAATACTCATGTTTGTACAAACAATTATAGTCGAGTTATCTTTCTTTGTATACATGTACAAATAATTGTGCAAAGCAAGGTAATATCAATTCTTTGGATAAACCTTCATACGTTTGTTGAAAATGTATTTCACAGAAATTTGATGTTGAAATCAAAGTGACATGTTTTCCTTCATTAAAATTTCAGTATTCAACAGTTACTGTAAGTGTACTTCGCAAAAGACATGACGCACATGATTCAAGCTCAGAAGGCCAGACTGTGCGATTTTTGTCAAGATCCTGTCTATAATATCTGCCGTGAATGTGGGGACGGACTCTGCAAAATTTGCACCGCAAATCACTTCGTTTTAAAGCCGTCACAAGTGCATGACATTGTCCCTTACAAGTACGGAAAAGGAAGTCGCATCTTTAATCAGTGCGCATGCCTGTCCACTGAGAAACCAGCATTTTACTGTTTTGATTGTTACACACCATTTTGTGATGCTTGCGAGAGAGCCCACCGTTTGCATAATTCGGGGTGTATTTCGGAAAATATCAATGTTCTTGTTGAAATGTTACAGAAACAGAATCTGGAATTAATTAATATCATTATTCCCCACTATCAGTCCAAAACAGACGCTGTTAGGTTGAAAATCTCTGAACTTCCCGGTAGATATGACAATATTAAGCAAAGGATGGAGACCCATAGAACATCTCTACACAAAGCCATTGATGAAATCTTTAACAGGGAGCTTAACAAATTGCGTGAAATAGAAATTAGTCATCGGGCAGGACTATTGAAACAGCTTGAGAAAATCATAAAACAGACTGATCTTATCGAGAGAGTTATTGCACGCAATTATGATATATTGAGTGATGCCAAATTGCTGTTCGAAGCAAATGTCTTCGAACTTTTTACACCAATAACCAATGCTCCTCTAAAAATTGAGGAACATAGCACCCCTGAATTTGTTGTAAATGTGGAAAATACACATGAAAAGTTTAAAGACGTTGTTGGTTCTCTTGTTGAAAAGGGAACCGTTGTCTCTTCTTACACACCGAACCTACACCAAACATTCTGTTTAAAACCAATGACATCCCCAAAACAGATTTCACTGCTCAGTTGTGACATGTACGTTGGGGACATCGCATGTGAAAGAAGTGGCACGGCCTGGGTGTGTGGACTTGCATCTAGGCATATTGTTCAGTATGATCTGAAAGAAGGTAAAACGAAAAACTCCATTTCTGCTACTACCCAGCCATCGTTCGTAGCCTTGAACCGCTTAGGGCATCTATTCTACACCGAATTTCGAGATAGCTCTGTGAAATATGTGACCCACACGACACCTCAATCGTTCGCTAAAACAAAAGGATGGCAACCTCGAGGAATCATCTGCACTGACCATGGTGACGTTCTTGTTTCAGAGTACAGCGCAAATCTGAAACACTCGAGGATTGCTAGATACAATAGTTGCGGTTGTTTGGTGAAAGTCATAGAATGTAATGAGTCGCAAAAGCCTTTATTTCAGGATATCATGTTCATTTGTCAAAACAGGAACGGGGACATTGGTGTTACTGATAGAGTAAAATCGGTAGCCATCATTGTTCGGCAGAATGGTCAAAAGAGATTTGAATATTCTGGTCATATCCGTTCATGTGACTTTTCAGACTTTGGTTTAAGTGGAATTAGTACAGACAGCCGTTGTAACTATGTTATTTCGGATGCTCACAATAATACCCTGCATGTTATTGACTGGCAAGGAAAGTTTCTGTTTTATGTTATGCCAGGAAAAATTGTTGCTCCGATGGCGATCTGCGTTGATGAAAAAGACAGGGTGTGGGTTGCCGAGGCACGTGGTACTATCAGAGTGTTGACTTATATTGATTGAGAATTGTGTCCATCTGCAACTTTGACGAAGCTCTTCATTCAGTTGAAAACATAGGAAAAACCTAAAAGAAAGCTTAAAGAGACACTACAGCTCATTTTGCGCAAAAATCATGAAATGACAATTTTCCCAGCGCTTTCTCAATTTTTGTTGCATTGTTGAAAGTATGAACTTTGCGAAAATAACACTTATCTAAAGTTAAAAATTATCGTTTTAACGTTAAAATTAATACTTTTTGATGGCCTATACACAAAATATCGAGTCTCCTCCTTTCAGTCTTCAGACGCATGCGCATAGACAGTAAACAGTGCAGCATGTCGTCCAGAGAGAGAAAGTGTAGTTGATAGATCTAGAAGTTTGACAGATTCTGTGAGAAAAGAGGTAAAATTAGAATGAGATAAAACTCATACGTGAAATAAAATTTACCTTGGTATCAGTTTGACCGTTGGAAAACAAAGAGCTCGGAGAAACACATGTAACTCAGTGGCGGATCTAGGATATCCGAAGAGGGGTGTGAAAGTCAAAGATTAGCCAAAGTAATCGGCCATTCTGGTGCAAAATTTGGATTTCCATTCACAATCTGTGGGGTAAAAAGGGAGGGGGATCCTGGCCCCCTAAATCTGCCATTGAGACTAGCTGCGAAGACACCACGTTTAAAAGTAAGTGTTATTTTTATCTGAACACGACACGTGTTAGTTGTAAAAACATCGGTCAGTGGGAACATGGAAGGTTTCTGTTGAAATAATGATTTATAATTACTTATTATAAGGAGCAGGGAATAATCTTATACTTGAAAGGTGAGTGTGGACCCCTTGAAGGGGAATTTAAATAATTTCCTTCAGAACACCTTTGCTGTCATTCAAAACCACGTGATGTAAATAAGCATTCAAAAGTCCGAGTCAGCATGAAGAAACCTTTGAATTCCGAACGATCTTCAAAGCGCATTTGAGAGTAAATTGATGCATCCCAATTGTTCAAAATTGTCAGCATCGATATGAAATTTATCATTTTATCAATACATGGTTTTAAAAACACTTTATTAAAATGTGGAAAATGAGCTGTAGTGTCTCTTTAAAGCTGCAATACCTTGTACTAAGTACTGTAGATTTCAGAGAAGGCAAGGCAAATGAATTCAAACACTTTGAAATTAATTACATGTACTATGGAAGTAAAAAAAATGTAGGCAACAGCGTGTAAGCATGTAAAAGCATATGCCTATAAGAGAATGTATTACTAATAGAAATAAATCGTGCTTAATTTAACTTAATTTGCTATAGGTGTTGAATGCAGCTGACAGAGATTCATAATTTGTCAAGATTTGCAATTTTTATCTCGAGTTGATGCTATTAGAGCCATCTTACGTACCCGTCTCTGATATCTAAACATTCTTCAAAGTTCATTGGTCACCTGAGTCATTGCTATAATATATGCGTCCGTCGTGCGTTAGCAATTGAATATTTAACTACCCTTCCAATTCTTTTCAAATATGGTACGAAGTATCTGTGAGACAAGGAGGACATAGATTATAAATTCCATGTCTCCTGCACCCCAAGCAGGGCAACAACTAATCCTCAACTGCCGCGGTTGTCAAGAGGTAGAGCGTTTGCCTCGCATACGGAAGGTCGGGCTTCGAATCTCGGCCGCGACAGACCTAAGTCGTTAAAACAGGTAGTGATAGTTCCATCACCAAACGCTCGGCATCAGGTGTGAATGTCACGGGTCCTCGAAGATGGCCTTAAAAACGGATGTCCCAGAGGTGTCACAGTAGGTATGGTACGCTAAGAACCCTTACTGCTCAATGACCGTAAGCGCCGAGCATATATGCCTAAATTTGAAGTCCTTCACCGGTATTGGTGACGTCTCCATATGAGTGAAAAATTCTCGAGAGGGACGTAAAACAAGATACAATCAATCAAAAAACTTCTATGCAACAGCATATCTGTAAAAAAAAACCTAAATGCATATTCATGTAGGGAAGGGAAGCTTCTACAAAAATCGTGAATTTCATGATCCTAAGGTTAGAGGTAATGACTCCAGGGCGGGAGCAAACTGGGTAGAAAGTGTTAATATGTAAAGCATATACGTGTAAATAAATTCTTTAATACAATTGAAACTAAATAGATATTTAGAAGGAGCAGGTAGCCCTTTACCAAAATTATAAATTTCATGACCCCAGGGGTAAGGGCTTTGGTACCAGAATGGGATCAAAATGGATAAAGTAATTTAATTTCTTCTTGATAACTACTCTTCCAATTCCTTTCCAATTTGGTATGAAGTATATTTTGAACATGGGGGATGCAATGATACATTTCAGGATTCCTACACCCCCGGGGCAATAGGGGCAAAGGAAATTTCGCTATAAAATTGACCAATTTTCAAAAATCTTCTAAAAACTGCACATCTGTATGAAAAACTAAATGCATAGTCATGTAGGGTAGGGAGACTTCCATCAAAATAATTTCATGATTCCTGGGATAGCAGTTCTGACTCCAGGATATGGGCAAACTAGTGTTTATGTGTAAAACATTTAAATATTTTCTTTAATGCTATTGCTACTAAACTGAAACTAAATAGTGCAGGTAGCCCTTCGCCAAAATTGTAAATTGCATGATCCCGGGGGTGGGGGTTTTTGGTTCCAGGAAGAGACCAAAATTACCATAGTGATTATTGTATTTATCATTTAAAAGACTTTAAAAAATAAAATTGCTGATACAGTATAAAAAAGAAAAGCTTATTTAGGAAAAGCCGAAAAGAATGTGCCAAAGTTGTGAATTTCGCAACCTTCAGGTTCTGACTCTAGGGCAGGTCCTAAATAGTCATAAAGCGTTAGTAAACAAATATTATATCATGTAATTTAAAGGTTTTTTTTTTAATCAGTATAGACACCTTCGGGGGTCATTCTGTGTTTGAAGAAAACATCTTGTTTTATAGTGCTGAACCAGTGCCCGACTCTTTGATGTGTTTAACATTTCGCGGGAAAGGAACTCGTGGGAATCTGGTGAAATAATTTTCAGAAGAATGAAAACACAAACTTTAATGGTTACAATTTTATGTAAAGTAGATTGCGCCTTGGGATCACAGGTTCAAAGAGCGTAACATTTGTCATTAAAGTAGGCATTTCTAATTAAATTTGGTAATATTTGCACCTGTGGGAAGCTTGTTCGAAATGACTAGTAAACGGGTGTATGCTATGTTTACATCTCTGTGAAAAAAGTGTCTGAATTGTCGATTTAAGGGACAGTAATTATGCTTATAACTCACAAGCGTCATTTGTAGCAAATCTGCATTTTAAACTAACTTCAAATGATAAAAAATGAATTTCACATCAACCACCATTCCTTTAAAAAAAAAACAGGCTTCCATGTCCATTTGGATATTTTATTTTACCTCTGAGTCTCCAATGATGTAATCCTTTCTAGGTACAGTTATATTATAATCACACAAATTTCACAGTTTCTATATACAGAGGACAGCTAATTATGCATTTCATCTAATGACTGAACGAGATCAGGAACGTGACCTTTATGACCTTGTCAATACTACGCGTATCCTCTCGACTAGCGCATTCCGTTATAAAACTTCCTTCACCGCTTCCTGTACTACAGCAGTGGTATTTTCACCATGTAAAACTGTAGATCGTTAGATATGTGTCGATTCTTCGGAAAAACACACCATCACCGCCGTGGTATTTGTCGCCTCTAACATCTGTTGTATGACAGTGCCTGCCCGCGGGTCCGACTCAGTTGCAGCTGGACTGATGATCCTGTTTGATAATTATGCATATCCATCGTCTATGCGGGTGATATATAAACCTAAGTAAAGCAGACTAAGTATACCAAAAAGTGAACTTTAAATCTGGTTTGTCTGCATAAAGAAGGATTTTTAACTACCATGCTGAAATTCGCTTATGGACATAAAAGTCACGCGAGTGATGTGAGAATGTCATCGACAGGCGATCTCACAGAAACGTACACACCGCGGACTGTGTTGATTGCATTGGACGGTAGTGAGGACTCTAAATTTGCATTTTATTGTGAGTACAGTTTGAATTTTGCATTTCGTACTGGTGATTTTATTCTAGTCATTATCTTTATTTATATAAAAAAAAAAAAAACAACCACAGCCTTTGCTATGATTTCTAATTGTTAGAGGTGTGACTTAACAGTCGTTCATTTTAACAATAATTCATGCTCCTACATACATGTATAGGAGTACGTGTGTGTTTGTTCCTGTGTGATAGTCATGTTGTGAAACAATTAGATTTAAGGCACAGGTGGCAGCTGTAGGTATATAACACAGATCTCAACGTTATGTAAGAATAACACCCTGCTCATACTTTAAGAATCGCTTTAACTCACAATTGAATTTAATGCACCGTCCAGCCTGTGTTCGCACGGTTATAAATTTAATGCACTGTATAGCCTGTGATCGCACAGTTATAAATTTAATGCACTGTACAGCGTGTGCTCGCACAGTTCTATTCGGATAATAAACTTTAATGTGAGAACGCGAAGTCATACGGGCTTACAACCGAATTACACTGGTCAATCGATCATAGCGTGCCTTAATGTATTGTAATGATGGTCTCAGCCTCCCCAAATTGAGAAATAATCCATCAGCTTCACCTCTTCGCAACAAATGTAACGGGGATTTCTGTTTCAATCTTCAGATGTTAAATTGCCATTGTTTTATGTTTCTATTTATTTGGTTAAGAAGACCCGCTACACTAATCAAAAAGTGGTTGGTTTTTTGTTGGTTTTTTGTTTTGTTTTTTTGTTTTGTTGTTGTTGTTTTTTTTTTTTTTACATAAGCCCATCCCTGAAATGTCTCTCAAATAATAATGAAACGATGCATGCTGACTAAAAATACGATATCCATGCTGGTTTTCAGGACAAAGAAATCGTTGGAATTTCAGATTTAGCAAATTAATAGATAAAAGAAATGTAAGTATCCAATAGGATTCGAACCTGCTGTACCGAGTTAACTTGTCAGTAAGATTTTCTTTCATAGCTGAATTCCGTTTTATGCTACCATTGCGTATACCCCCCAAACAGAAACGTGATGGAGGGACAGACCACTCATAGTGCTAACACTATTCTGTATTTCCGGTGTTCCGTGTATTAGGATTCTGTAATTCTGATTATTATATTATATACTTGTGTTTCTATATAATCGCGTGAATATGCAAATAATATAACTTGAGGTTCGATATCATATTCAGTGGCTGATCCAGATATTTATGAACACGGGGGTGGGGGGGGGGGGGGGGAGCAGTAAAAGTGTGTTGGCTGCTGTGAAGCCCCTTCTGAAGCTTTGAGTTCTGACAAAAGAGGTATATGTTTTAGTCCTTTTTTGGGACATATTTCTATAACAATTGGATCACTACACATTGTAAAAAATAAAGGAGCGGGGTGATGTGTCGGCGCTGGATCCGCCACTTACATTGAAAATGATTGTAAATGGATATCATTTCCCATTCACTGCCATATTTTATATGAAAAGGTTGATTGATACTACATAAACTGTTCTGTGTACACTCAGGGTACGTTCACAACATCTACAGACCTGGCGACCGAGTAGTGCTGGTGTATGCAGTGGAATTCCAATCCGATAAAGACTATCGATGGCTCTATTGTGAGTATGAAGTTTGTACATAGTTTGTTCGTCTCTCTGAAATTCAGTAATTTGAAGTTAAAACGAAATCTGAAAAGCTTATTTTCTAGACATTGTACATGTACGTTTTGTGTAAGCATTTCATAAGATGGTTTGAGAAGGTTAAAGGTCCGAGGAAAGTGGGAAATGAACTTGGTGCTAAGATAAAGTGTATGTAGATGTTAAGTGTTTGACAAAAACGTCACGTTTTACGACTGTACATCCTGCCATAGGAGGACATATGTAGTTTACGAGCCTCTGGTTTTTTTTCTATCGGTGTTGTTAATCTTTTTTCACCCCTCTATAGCTCTGATCATAGCGATTTATTATTTTTTAACATCTCCCCAGCATGTGATAGTATATCTCAAGGTCTTGTTTTTTGTTATATATTATGATGAATATGTTTCACTGATGAACAGATGAGGATGTTAACGTATAAGAAATTAGATTCACTTTCATATTCACATGGTGACATTTGAGATTAAGATTGGCTGTTAATTGAACATTGTAAAACATGGACGAAACAACCAATTTATTTAACACAAAGGAATACTACAAATACAATGAAACATTTATAGGCAACCAGTGCAAGGTAAAATAAACATATTCATCTCAGTTGGTAATGATCTCAATTGTAAAAAAAAAAATCAATTTACCTCAATGTCAATCTAATTAGAATTAGACTTGTAAATCCGCTCCTCTACGATACGCCTGTATTGAATCGTATCGTAGAGGAGCGGATGTCAGATTATTCACAGCTGGGGAAGGAGCAAGCTTAGATAACGTAATGAAAATAGACACGGTGCCTGCATTTGTTCCGGGATATTTAAAGGGACCTTAAGAACGTTAATTAAAACTGTATAATTTTCATCATGGTTGAAATGTTAGAATGTGTTAAATTAAAAAAAATTACATAAAATATCTGCGATAAATTTTATTTACTTCCATACGATAATGTTTCATCAATGTTTCGATATTAACAACGAGAATTCTAATGTCAACATTAAAAAAAATTGCAAGATGTGTGAATTTTGATACGTCAGTGGTGGTGGTTTTAAGAAGTGTGAATTTTGATATGTCACTGGTAGTGGTTTTAAGATGTGTGAATTTTGATATGTCACTGGTAGTGGTTTTAAGATGTGTGAATTTTGATATGTCACTGGTGGTGTTTTTTATGAACTGTAAAGCTGCTTGAGTCATTTTGGTAGACTTGGCAGTTAATGACCCTTTAATGAATCTACTACAGTGTATAAGCATCATGATCAGTTATGACACCAAGTGGGTCAATTGAATAATAAAACTGTAACTCTATGATAGATAATGATGTAACGTTATAATGTGTTATCAAGTTATAACATCGGACAAACGAATATCTGAAAACAAGAGTATTAAACGCCATGTTAATATTCTATGTACACTGTACATGTATTATTATTTTAATCGCTTAAGTAATGCATGTCCATGTAGCTAAGACTTTTTCCAACTCTCTGTTAATGAACGGAATGGCCATAACATGCATGTACAAAATGTACGTGTACTAGATTCTATTATATCGGGGTAAGCTGAATTTTTTTCATAATTGCAAACGTACATCAGCAAACTTTAACATACGATCCAACGCAACAATAGGTGTAAAAACCAATCATAGCGCTTCCTCGGAACCGTTCATTATCGCGTAATCTGCGATGAAAACGAGCACTAAGACTGCTGACGCTGGAGCTTGTTTTCATCATTTTATGCTCTTTTTGGAGAACAATAAACACAAATAGGACTTGTTGTCCTTCAGACCCACCACCGGCGGTTTACCGGTTTAAGCCACGTGGTCACTGTTTAGAATATACATGTAAAACTTTATCATCTTTCCCAGTTGGACCATCTCTCGGTCTTTTCTTTTAAGTCCAGAAAAACTCAGATGTAATACGTCATCACATTGCACCTTCTTTGGATCACATGACAAGAAAGATGGCGTCTCCCACAATTTGCACATTGTATGGCACACTCTCTAAATTGTCACAAATAACTAAATGTAACTGGATGTGACATTAACTGAACGATTTCACCCTCTATTTCTTCTCATTACATTCTCGCATATAATGATATTTGATAGTTTCTCTGTTATTTCCAAGAACGGGTAAATATTTGGCTGATCCGTTTTCAAAAGTCGCCATGTTTTGTTTATATGATTATGATACCAGTGTAAAAATCGAAGGCGCTGTTTCTAGAAGAAATCCGTTTGTTCCATTGAAACTGTGTGTACTCTACGTTAAGGTATTTGATTGTTTAAAAAAAACGGACGATAATGACAGCAATGGTTTTTTTTTTTTGGTTTTTTTTTTTTTTTTTTTTTTTTGCTTTTGTCGCATTAGATTCGTGAAGTCAGTAATTCGCCGAACGCGATTCTTATTTTCAACATGAAAACCGGTGTTTTCTGGGTCCTACTCCATTTCCCCGTCAAGATGTATCTGTGAAACACTGATACTTCCCACCTCAGCTCGTGTGGCCAAAGTTAAAGTTAAAGTTTTTCATGGCCAAGGTTAAAGTTTCTAAAAATAACTCAAACCCCAAAATAAACCTCATGGCGTCAAACGAAAAAGAAAGATCTTGTTACAGGGAATAGATATGTGAAATATGAAGGCCCTATCACATCCATTCAAAAATCTTGGCCAGGTTTTGAAGTTTTTACGTACAAACAGACAGACGGACAAACAAAAACTAAATGCTCCCGAATCTCCTATTACGAGTGCATAAAAATAAATCGACGAAAATTTGTCAAATATATCTGTCACTGGGATTCAATATTAATTTGTGCGAATGAATCTAAAGAGGGAGGAAATATTTAATCTTAGTCCAAAAGAAGATATTTTACCACAACATAAAATATCCCGGATAGAAACCAGTATATACAATGTATGACTAGAGAACAGTCTATGTTTACTGGTGGTGAAAGAATGAAAATAATATAAAACGCATTAGCACACTTAAAAAGTTATTGATATTCTAATGGACTGTCCAGGAGCAAATTACAACACTCTAAGCACAAAAATGACTAAATCGTGAATAACCATAAAATCGTTTTACAATGTGAACGCTTTTGGCAGACGTTTCATATTAAGTTAAAAGTCATGAGGTGGTTGAACTAACATTGACCCATGCATTAGACTCATTTTGCAACACAATTTCTCTTTAACCATCTGTAATATTTTGACATTGGTACAGATTAAAAACAGTTTACAAACCAACAGTTTCAAATGTGGGTAAAGTTGATTAGGTAATGTCTTTGTTTTTGACAAAATTGCTATTGTTTCAGCTTTCACTAAAAATGATGAGGAGAAATTGGGCGAATCCCTTGATAAAGATCGATCTAAACACCAAGAAATTATGAACAACTTCTCACAGATGCTGGTGAACTCAAAGGCAAGTGTTAACTAACAAAAGTCTTGATGGCAATGCCTTTAGATACGATCTGGGTATTTATTTTAACATGTGGAAATTGTAAAGACTCGTTGAAGAGACCAATATCATATATCATCTTTAATTTCCATAGGAGAATAGGGCGTTTCATGGTCTTGTATATCACAAAATATGCAGTAGAACACAATAATGTGAGAGCATATCTACCTATCCTTCTTATAGTGACTGTAGGTGACTGGGACGCTGGCAATAAAAAATAGTAACAAGTTATTGAATGGGTTCATGACTCTTGTTAGATAGTGATTTTATTATATGTAAACATTGTAGACAAGCAGGGCGGTGACACTTTACAGGTCCTCCTCTTGAATACAATTACCCTTTATGTACCATTTAACAACACTTGCTACAAACTTTTTTTTTCAAAAATAAAAGCTAAATTTAATTGTTTATAAGTAAACTGAATACAGTTTACCGTATGGAATGTAAGTTATTCCCCTGATTTCTCAATGGGAAAAGTTGGTATAGAGTTACATGTTTAATGGGAGGGGTGATATATTTCAACTTTTGAACATCACAGAAAATGTACAAGTCCCTTATTTTTAGGAATTTATTACAAGCAAACTAAACCAAAAATATATATCAACCCATGAATCCATTGTTTGGTTTGTATCAAGTATTCTTAATTAACTAATGATATATTCCGACATAATCATTGTCAGTAAAACCCCGTGGCACCGTTACACATTATATTGTATTGTTCATAAAGTAATGAATGGGTTACATATTTTCGTCAATTTCCTCTGTCGATGAATTTATACAGTCAAAAATAATACATTTGTAAATTCGAGATAAATACCATGCTTGGTTAAATGACACCTGGTGTACATTTAGCAACAAGTAGTGGGGTTTTTTCCAGTTTGAAACGATAAATTGATAATGTACATGTATGCGTTGGTTGTACTTGTGTTTTTAGGCAAATCTTATTGGATGGTTTTTTGTGTGTTTGTGTTTTGGTTGTCGAAAATAGTGATAAAAATTAATAATGAAGAATTTGTGGTATACTAAGGACATCATGATTCTGGTCTAAAGAAATCGAAGACTAGCTAACATTTACATACTTTGTTACATCATGACCATACATTGCTTGCAAGAAAACCACACAAGGGCCACTTATAGATATAATCAGTGACTAAATTATTTTGTTCATTTATAATATTTTTAAGTCGTTACACTTCTTAGAAAAATTTCGTAACTAGCAATTGATTGCGATCAAAAATTGTAAATTGTCTATTTATTCCTTTTATGACACCGTCAACTGAGGACCGCAAAATGCTGCGCACCCTCTGTAATCAGGGGGAAATAACTCGCATAGCATTATGAAAACTGTAGGCCATTGAAAATCAGTTTTGAAATGATTAAAGAGATGCCTTTGAAATGGTCAGAAGCACACTTTTGATCCGATAGACCCCGACCGAAATAATGAGTAACCTCTGCAGGAAATCCCTGGGAACGAGCATGGTTTGAATTAAGAACGGAGTGGTAAATTTCTTAGAATTTCATTTTGTCCGAATGTAGTGTAATTTTCAAATTCAATGGGTCAAGTGGACGTAAATATATTTGTATTTACTTTCAGACAATAAATTCCAAATATTACAAATCCAAAGAGGGAGTTTGTTTCAATAACGATATTAATTGTCATATACCTTCTTTAAAAGAGCAATGGATGCCTCATCGACATGTTTCAATCTAAGATTACAATATAAAAACAACCAGAGCACGTGTACATTTGTATGAATTCACTCTTGTTTATTCTCTGACAGATCCTTGGGGAAGTCAATGCAATTGACGCGAAAGCGCCTGGCGAGGGAATAGTTTCAGCAGCCAAAGAAATCAATGCGTCGTTCATTGTAACGGGTACGAGAGGCCTCGGAAAAGTTCGGCGGACTCTCCTGGGGAGTGTGAGTGACTACGTACTGAGACATGCGTCAGTTCCTGTCGTAGTTTGTAAATATAACGAAAAGACGACGGTGGCTGAGAAGGACGCATAAATAAATCACGCAAATAGAATGTTGTTTTGGTTTTTTCCATATACACTAGACAGGATGTGTATGGAATGGCGATACACGGTACTGATAAATTAATGTACTAATCCGTCCGTCTTTCCATCCCACCTCCTGTCTGGGTCAATACTTTGGAATGAGGACTTACTAGAAGCTCATACTTGTGGTAAAGAATGCTTACAACGGTATGATGCGTCAAGCCCCTGGATCTAAGTCAAGTGGTCGAATTCAAATTCACTTTTGAAACTTTTAAAAGTTTGTTATATAAAGATATTAAGATCTCTTACTTGGTACAGATGAGATAATGTGATATGACCTTGATCAGGAATCATTCCCCCCAAGGTCATAAACCAGTTTGAAAGTAGTCTCCCTGAAATTTGCAAAGTACATTCCACCATAATTTATGAAAAATATTAGGAGTATGTAGCAACTGATGCTATAACACCCACTAATAATAGCTGTTGCATCAACGAATGCCTTTGTGTTCGCTAATGAAAAATTAATATCATTAATGATGCACCAATATGATAAATATTACCGTGCGGATCCGGGTTAGAATAGGTCCTCAGTACCCATTGCTTGTCGTAAGAGGCGACTAAATGGGGCGGTCTTTCGGATAAGACCGCGAAAACCGAGGCCCCATGTCAGCAGGTGTGACACGATAAAGATCCCTCCCTGCTCAAAGGCCGTAAGCGTCGAGCATAGGCCTACATTTTGCAGCCCCTGACCTCTCCATATGAGTGAAAACTTCTCGAGTGGGATGTTAAACAATATACATGTAATAATGTAATAATCAATCAATCATATGATAAATCGCTCGCAAATGAAAAAAGGAAGTTTTTCATGAACGGGCGATTTATCATGAATGGTTATGATGGTGAATTATTCATCATTATACCCCCCCCCCCCTCTACAAAGTTGTAGGGGGTATACTGGAATCGGGTTGACCGTGAGTGGACGCAATGGTTTCCGGGCTCTAAAGCATTATGCTTTCCATCTACAGTCACCATATCATACATATGGACTACCCATGGGACGAAGATGTTCCCCATCAATTTTGGGGTCAAAAGGTCAAGCGCACTGGACATCGAAGTAGTAATATGGTTTCCGGACTCTAAAGTGTTACCCTTTCCACCTACAGTCACCATATCAGACATATGGACTCAGTTTGAGTGGACTGGACTTCCCATGGGACGAAAATGTTCCCTATCGATTTGGGGTCAAAAGGTCGAAAGTCAAGCGCACTTCTAGAGAAGAAACTACTGAAAGTTTTGTCACGCCCTTTCTTTTTTATACTCGGGAAAGAGGTAAATACGCAATTTCTGGGTTGCTCAATAGTTATTTCCCTTTGTGGAACTCTTATGCACAGTGAGACGCAAAACTTACTTTCGTTTACACGCGGTGGGTACAAATGCTTATCGCTGTCTTTATATATTGCCTAAAGAATGATTATCAGACATCATGCAACCACCCAAACTATTGGGACACACAATTTTTGTAAGTTTATGAGTATTTGATAATAAAATAGCTCAAACAAAAATCGATAATCACCATATTTCTTTAATTAAAGCATCACTCGTGCAGAAGAGGATATAATAAATAATTTAATGGCCTAATTCAAACAAATATTACTCTTGATATGGTCAGTTTAATGTATACCAACGGCTGATACAAGTATAAACAAAATTTACACTTTCATAACTCGTATCCTTATTTACATAACAAGTCTATAATACATGTATACATCTTGTACCCACACAAGCATCCAACAGAATACTGAACATACATGTACCTCCATCACAGATGAGCTGATGTCTCGGAAGTTGCGTATTATACCTATTAACAACACCCTTTTGGAGATTGGGGTAAGCGGGGTTATTCTTAGTGAGCATTGCTCACAGTACCTCTTGTTTCATTAGCGAACAAAAATGCATTCGTTAATGTACAATCTGTGTTAATTGATTTTATATCATTAGTGGCTACGTAACGAGGACAGATCCAATTCACAAAATTACCACGAAATAATTTTGTACAAGGTGTTCTCATAAGAAATAAATTGCAATTTTGAAAAACTGCGACGCTTTACGCCAACATACTTCACGAAAGGTGTTATATATACATATGTACATGTACATTCTACTTTCATTTCTTTCGGGATTCCCAGCGGTTAAAATGACGTACTTATATTTATCAAAATTCATACACATATCGTTCACATTCATAAGGAAATTATTAACATTTTAGTTGCTTAAGCCATTGAAGGCAATAACATTGGAAATGTAAATACATATATGTATAAAGGAATGTATATTGGAAGAATTTGTTTGATGTCTTTTTTTCATTTATGATTGATATAATTTCGGTGATTGATGTAACAATTTCATTCATACTCGATGTTTCACCCTAGGTTAGATTCGCTGTACATGTATCAATATTTACACCTTTCTCTATTTTGCCAACAACAAACTTCTAGACAATGGGAACCTTTTACTGACGGTATTCTCTTCTACTGAATTGTCTTAAAGTCCTTGACCTTGGAAGAGAATGTACTGTCACTACTTCGTTCATGATTAGAAATTGACTGAAATGAAATTGTACAACATCTAACTGGCAGGCAAACCTATGATAAGTTCATCAGGCACGTAGCCGCAGGGGACGGGGAAAGGGGCGGTCCCGTGTTCGATTCTTGACTCCGATGCCGGGTCAAACTTGGGACCTTTGATTAACGCGAAAGTATTAAAAGTATAGAATTAAATATCAAAGTCATGCGTATTTCGGATATATGTCTTAAAAACGGAAATCCCGTATCACTGTAGGCATTAACGTGATTAGAAAACAGTGACTGCTTCGGCCCTGATGACCATGCACATACAGGTCAAAATGTGCGGCCCTACAGTTGGTGACGTCTATATAAAGTGAAAATTTCTCGCATGGGACGTTAAACAACCTAGAACTTTACTTGTTACCATGACTGTTAAACAGTTATGTTGTTGAAATTGTTCATCAATCATTCCATGTGCTACAGAATTTACGGATGTCTCCACAGTTAGGATATGATACGTGTTAACACTTGTGGATTTTATATACGGGTACAGAATAGTTATGTATAGTGTCTGTATTATGGAAAACCTGCATGGTGCTAAAGATTGGACAATTCTGCTGAGACATGCAGGAAAACCAGTCTCTGCAAAGCTTATCATTTTTATATATTATGTCAGATGAACATTTCTAGCTCTTTGGACCCTTATTGAAAACATAACTTGTGATAAAATACATTGCATCGCGACTTGAAAATGCTTTTTTGGTACTTGTATGTGCAATATTCGTCGATATCAGTAAGTAATCGATAAATTGTTAAACTTTTCTAGAAAATAACTTCAAGCAGTTTGAATAATTGATCCTGGGAGTAAGATTTTCTACATGTCACTCTGGGGTCAAATATTTTGGATAAAGGAAGTAAAAAACGTGCGTTTGAATGATGGAACATTTCTCTGTAAATACATTTGCTTTATGCTGAAAGTAAAGTAAGGTATGTCTGCACATTCAAAACGACGTCTTGGCGGAGTTTCACCTTGTGTTTCTAGTACAAAACAGTATTTGTACAGTGGCTGACGTAAACTGCGCCGTCATCAGATCGACTGCTTGTGAGTCAGTCTCCTATACACCATGGCTAACAACGAACGAACTGTAATTATAGGGATGGATGGAAGTACACAAGCTGTAAATGCATTTAAGTGTAAGTATTGAAATGTTTCATAAATCAAGTGCATCATCATGTGAAATTGATGGATGCGTGTGAAGAGAAAACGAGTGTCTGTGTTAATGTACACGAGAAATGGATTGAAATATTTCTGTCGTACATGAATGTATTGATATGACACATCGCGTTATTGTAATAAAATTATTCAACACAAAGTTCTAGCTTTCATTTTAGTGAATGTCATTCATGCTAACTTTTATCATGTGTTTCAATCAGTCAATAGTGATTGCCATTAATGGAATTGGTAATTTTATGACTAGGCCTATTGATGTAGATCTTTTTGTTTAAGAAATAAGGTTACATGTACTATAAAATTAATTATTAAGATTCCCAGAAAGCATTCTACACAGATTTGAATTCCAAGATGTTATTACTGTCAAAGTTGATTTACATAGATGAATGCGACATGTAGACATTTACTTCAAGGACACGTATTCTATATTAAGATGATGGTGTCTTCACGAATCTTTCGTTACCTGCCGAATGAATTGGTTTTTTTATCTTGTGAAAAAAATGTCGACATATAAACATGATAACAGTTATTACACTATATAACGAGCACTCCCAATACTTACATTAAGGGGCGTAGCTAGGACTATTTCAATGTGTAGGCCCGAAAGATGAAGGTTTGACAGAGACGCGAAGCGCCGATAGGAGGTGGGTGGGTGCGATAAGGGATTGTCCCTTCTCGCTTTGGGGAAGGGTGGGTCGAGGGTCACCCCCGAGAAATTTTTGAAATATTAGGATTCATTTGCACCACTCTACTCTGAGCATCAAGATAATTGCAATAGACATTAAATATTGTACAACTTTTCAAAGATTTTTAAACTGTGAAGTCGAGTGTCAGCATGCAGAAGTTTATGAAAATATATCTAACCATTATTCATATCATGTAGAATAAGATAATAATTCTATATCCGATTTTAAAAACTAGAAATATATATGAACATATTTTTTGCAAATATTTTTGGACAAAAATGTGTTTTGAAAATGAAAATAATAAGTAGGCACGTGCCTACTCCAGCCTAACGCAGCTACGCTCCTGTGCCATTATTCAAGTGTTTTTGATTTACATGTAATATTTGTATATTATTAACATCTGTTTCTTATTTAGTTAATAGTAGTGAGTGTATTTATTATGTGCTATCTACAACAGATCGACAATTTCCTGAACTTTTTATTGTTCTCCATCTTCATTAAATGTTCTCTTTTTAAGTGGTTCAGGCGAGAGTACATTGGGTGTGTTTTGGGAATTTAGATAATGAAAGTGTATGGCATTAAGGAAATATTGAAAGATTAGATTATATGAATGTTGTCAAGTAATGTACATTATTTAGTATCAGTGATGGCATATGGATACATAACTGTCAAATATTACACGTTTGTAGACGCAACAGAATGCAAACGTAGGTAGTGATTGCTCCTTCGCTAAACATTTGACATTTAGAAGTGAGCAGATCGAAGGGCAGGCGTTTTAAGAATCCCCATTGCTACGGCCTTGAGCGCTTAGCATAGGTCTAAATTTGTGGTACTTCCCCTACAGCTGGTGACGTCTCAATATGAGTGGAATATTCTCGACGGGACGTAAAGCAATCAATCAACCGATCACATTGTCAGTAGAAAGTTCTCAAATTAGTTCTAAATATAAACGATGTTAAATTGCCATCGAACCGCAATGTGTAGAGGAAGCTGGCTATGTAATTTGGTTTTTAATTTACAGGGTTTTGTAAATCTATGAAGAGGGAAAATGATAAAGTGGTGATGGTTTACTCTGTAGAAATTAGTGACGCAATGAAATCAAAACAGTGGTTTCAAGGTAAGCAGAAATTAGTGACGCAATGAAATCAAAACAGTGGTTTCAAGGTAAGCAGAAATTAGTGACGCAATGAAATCAAAACAGTGGTTTCAAGGTAAGCAGAAATTAGTGACGCAATGAAATCAAAACAGTGGTTTCAAGGTAAGTAGAAATCAGTGACACCTTGGCATCGAAACAGCGCTTTCAAGTTCAATAGATATTGGTGACTCCATGACATCAAAGCAGTGGTTTCTAAATAAGTAAAATACAGTGACATTATGACATCAAACGAGTGGATTTAGGGTCAGTAACAAATACAGTGACATTATGACATCACAGTAGTGGTTTCAAGGTAAGTACACATACATCGTGTAGTGACAGCAATCAGTAAGATCAGGGTAAGCAGCCTGGGGATGAGAAATTACACTTACATTTTATCAATAAATTTCTATAGCTTTACCCCTTAAGAATTATCCAGTACATTACTGTGCGTGTTTGTCTCCAGAATTATGCTTTTGTTTCTAGTATCAACCTCTGAAGCAGATATGAAAGCAGCTATTGATAAAAACATGGAAATAGTCAAAGGAAAGTTGAACGAATTCGCCAAACTTATGGAAAGTGAACATGTAAGTACGGCGTATCTGAAGTGACACTGTCTTTACGTTACACGCTACGAAATCACCGTTTTCTCTGTAACGACCAAAATATTGCGGCACACATTTTAAAAAAAAAATCATTTTAATTGTTACATTTATTTTGAAACGTGGTTCGTTACCATATTAACGGGCTATATCTATATAGGAAAAAACAGGAAAATTTGAGTTAGGGGAAAATTTCACTTCAATTTAAAATATCACGAATATTTGACAAGGAATTTTTGCTACATGATGAGATAAAGTAGTAACAATATTGATTAATTTGTAATTTTATCTAGAATTGGTATCATTACTGTATACCAGCTCGTAATTCAGGCTCGAATGACCAAAATTTAGCAATTTTACTGTTTTCTTTGACCAACTCATGAGCGAAAAGCCAGTCACATTAAAGATAATCAAATATTAATTTAAGAAGAAGGTAGATAAATTTTATAATGCAGATTTAAAAACAAAACACCTCAACTGGCAAATGGCATGGAAAGTATCAATTTGTTGAATTTTGCATATTGAGTTATCTCCTTTTGCGTAATTTTTAATGTAGGATATATTCTGATCAGACATTTGGGGAAAATGCATTTTAAACCTTTTGACCATTACTATAATTATATGTACATATAACTGGATGTATATTAATGTGAAGAAGTTGATGAATACATTCAAATTCAAATGTTTGCTGACCAATAAAAATACCTTATAGTATTTAGTATATCGTAAACATTAAAATTGGAAGAATAAAATTTTAAAAAATTTCAACTCAAATCGTGACCATGCCGCTTTAATTCATCCCATTGACCTTATCTACATGTGTATACTGGACCTTGACCTTTGGCATAAATCTCCTTACAAAAACTTATCGAATTATGTTTCTCCTGAAAACAAATGTTTCCATAGATATTGATCAAGGTGTGATTGAAATTGATCACTGTTCGTTATCTTCACTTTTCTTGCTTTAAGAAAGTTACGATTATTATTGAAAATGTGCATTTTGGCAGAGGAAATTCAGATTTAATTCTTGTCTTTTAAGAATAGATTTGTGTAATTTTCTTTGTTGTTTTTTAATCTAAATTTTGGGGGGAAGAATAATAATTTTAAAAAATACTAATGAAAAATTGCCATCATGTTAAGGTGGCATGAGAAGTTATTAGTCAGCTGAAAATTGCTACCTGTAGCTGAATTTTTTGTTTAACTGAAGAAATTCGAATTACATTCTAAGTATGATAATTTTAGGTCAATATGTACTTTATCAAAGTTAGATGTAAGTTATAAGAATGATATTCAATGCTGAAAGAAAAGAACAAAGATGTACGATTGTCTTTATGTTTGCTGCACTCAGTGTTAATTCTAAAAGTTAGAAGAATGCATATCTAAAGCTGATTTTGTTGAAAGGGTAGCTATGACAACTAAGTTTTTCAATTGATATGTTGATATCTGCAATTCTGAATTGATTTTTTTTTCCAAATACATGTATGTCGATTTTAAATCTAATTGTCCAAACAAGCTGATTTATCATATCAATATTAGACATGTACAGCTTTTTCACGAATTAGGTTGCCATAACAACCATTCTAGAAGTTGTATTTTGATTTCTTTATGTCAATTTAACTGCTGAAAAATTAATAGTCAATCATTAAGAAAGAATAGTGTTATTATTTTGTGTATAATAAAAGTGTATTGAAACTTTAATGAAAAGGAAAATTTGAATTTTATACATTGTGTGTATATTTTTATAATTTTCTGATGAAATGTGAAGATAACAAGCAGTGATCAATCTCATAACTCCTGTAAGGAGTACAAAATAAAGAGTTGGGCAAGCACGGACCCCTGGATATACCAGAGGTAGGATGAAGCGCCCAGGAGGAGTAAGCATCCCCTGTCAATCGGTCATACCTGCAGTGAGCCCTGTATCTTGATCAGGTAAACGGAGTAATACGTAGTCAAAATCAGTGTGCCAAGAACGGCACAACAACTGGTATGAAATACGTCAGACAGCATTTGACCCAATGATAGGTCGTATTGGCTAACTAGATTATTATAACGATCATAGAATTTGCTAAATGTTTTAGTATATCCAGGAGTCCGTGTTTGCCAAACTTTCTACAGTATTTGTATTCCTAATAAGAGTTATGAGATTAATCACTGTTCGTTATCTTCACCTTTCATTTGTCGATTCTGAAATCTATTGATTCTAAAATATTACAGTGAACTCGACAAAAAGACACCTCCGAGTCTACCACATCTGTATGTTTTACTAAACATAGACGTAATTAGATAACTAATCACTCAACCTTTTTTGACGAACAATTTGACTTCAGCTTCTCCATCGTCAAGTGCGTATGTTTATATTGCAATATTCCATTATCACCTTCCTATGTTGTTCATTTTTTTCTAATTGAATCGATATGTGAAAGATTGTTCTAAGTATGGTCAATTTGTATACCAAGACAAGCTACTGACAAATAAGTTGATGTTACAGGCCTATCATCAGTATTGTTTTCAAAGTTTGGTTTTATTAATCTGGAACCAATGTTTACGCCGTTCTTTACATAGTTTGTATGATTGTTTTGACTACAGATTACTCTGTTTACCTGCTCATTATATGTGGAATGAATACTGACAGCTCCAAAACCCATGATCACATATCTGGTGTTTTCAGGAATCCATGTTTACCCTATTCTTGATTCTGTATTTCTTAATAGGATTTCCTTTGTACAAATCAATTTGAATTAATCAATATTTTATCATCGAATCGTAGCAAGCTACTGAAAAACAAGTTGATGTTACAGGGGTCTCAACACTCTCACGTAAATCAGCATTTCGTAAATTCTATGGTCGTTATAATGATCTAGTTTGCCGGTACAACTTATTGGGTCAAATGCTGTCTGGCGTATTTCATACCGATTGTTAGGCCGTTCTTGGCACACTGATTTGACTACGGATTACTTCATTTTCCTGATTAAAACATAGGATTCATGGCGGGTGTGACCGGTTGACAGGAGATGCTTACTCCTTTTAGGTACCTGATCCCACCCCTGTTATGTCCAGGGGTCCATGTTTGCCCAATCCTTTATTTTGTATTCCTAATAGGCGTTATGAGATAGTTCTATGTTCGTTATCTTCACCTTTCATTATGTATCAAGCATAAATGGATTTAACAGCAGGCATTGTCATTTCTATGTCATCTCCTTTAATAAATACAAATACCCTTCAATTATTACTCATCGTAGACAGACGTTTACAAGCTCAAAACGTCCATACAATTTGAAAGTTCGGGTTTTTTTAATTTTGTATGAATTTAGTTTATTGCTTTTAAAAATCTAAACTTATTCTTTTTCTGATACATAGGCCACTGGCACCGTTAGAAGTGCACAATCATCAGTTCCCGGGGAGGGAATAGTGAAGACCGCCAGAGAGCTCAACGCCAGTATGATCATCATGGGCAGTAGAGGATTAGGGACGATCAGGAGGACGATTCTGGGCAGTGTCAGTGACTATGTCGTCCATCACTCACATGTACCTGTCATAGTGTGTCCGCCATCTTGATATTCTACTGTATCGCTATATACATGTACATGTACATAGTGGATACATAATGTGACTACATGTAACGAAATACGATCATCATATTTCTCAAATTTTAGCTGCAGAACTGTAATGGAGATACCAGTGAGCTGCTGATCCATCCCTTTTAAAAACCTTCGATTTTATAACAGGGTGGGTCTGTAGCTCTCGAATATCCAACTTTTCTTCTAGAGAGCTTCAATGTTGCAGCTATTCAGAATTATATCACGCACATTTATTGATGTCATTGTGACAACTGTGTTAAGTATATCTTGGACTTTCAGTAGTGGTAGGCATGTACATATTATTGTGCATGCATCAATGGATTTTCTGCAAATGAAATCATGATAGTTTTAAATCGCAATATTTTTAACAAATGAATGAAAAATAGATAGGGAATCTACATGTAGCTATCTACATGTATTAAAATATATTCTAAGGCTATTTCACATAAACAGTTGCAAAATCACTTTAAATTGTACACGTAATACATGAGCAATGCAATATATATATATATATATATATATATATAGAGTTAGGCATGCCAACAAAAATTTAAGCTTTTAATACATGTAAGCCAGCTGATACGGAGATTTCCCGGAAACGGAATATTTTAGATTTACGCATTGCAAAACGTATTGTTGTTGCTTAATATAAAAAAATGCTGACATTGGAAGTGAAGGTTTGTTGTGTCAGGGATATTCTCCAATGTTATTCAGACTACGGGTAATTACGTAGGACACGAAATAAAAAGTGTAAAACATCGTGAAGCTTCTATATGGAAAGCTGGGGGGTGCAAGAGAGTGTTCAGTATGTCAAGATTTTTTTTTATTGTACATTGAATGTTGACAATGGTCCCAACCTATCATAGATGGTTCAATATCATAAAAACTATTAGATATCCCCTAATCTCAAACCAGATATCTTTTTGTTCTTTGATTCAAGACAAATGCAATGACAGACACCGATATATGGTGGGCCACTGCGGGCATGTCTGACCTTTCCCTTGTATGATTAATATTTCAAATATATTGAGATCACTACCCTCAAATCAAGTAGTGTTTTCTTCATTGTGTTCAGTATTACCCATTAAAGGGGTCACGTGGTCCATACCTAACTCCACCCAGTCGTATATGGTTTTACATGTACATGTATATCTTGAAAACTAATAGTATAAAGATCCATGCCCTCAAATCGATCTCGATACATTTAGAATATTAGATCATATATGGCTGGGCGAGATCCGACCTAATCCCAGGGGCTCACCTCATACAATCATCTATGATAGGCTGGGACCATTGTCAACATTCAATGTACATTAAAACTTTCTTGACACAAAGTACAAGAAAATGCAATTGATATGATTTGAGACTGGTGAGTTTTAAAGAATATTAGATTATGCAGTCTCTGCATTGTCTTGGCCATAACTCGGAAAAATGCCTACGACGCGATGTAGATACATGTACGATATCGACGACATCAACAATATTGAAACGATATCAGTATGGTATCGACTATTTCAACTTTATTGGGTTTTATACTGAAGCTGTAATCATAAGAGCTTACTGTATAGTTGATAACGTATTGATATGAAATCATGATTATTGAGATTTTCTGTCTTGTCGATATCGACGCTATCGTATCAATATCTGATTTAGAATGTCAGGTTTTGTGTCTTGACATTATGGACGATATCATATTGACATCGAATCATTTATGTATCGTTTATTCTTAGTTAATCCTTCTTTCGATATCGTATCGATGTCGAATCATGACCGTTATGATTTTCCATCTTGTTGATATCGTATCGATATCAAATCATGATCGTGTTGGCTAAACGTGTGTATTTTTTATTTTTTTCATTTGAGATAGTGTTTAATGTCAATATTCACGATATCGATTCATAATCGTATTGACTATCACAGCCATGCTTACTATGCACGTTTAGTAGAAGTATCCCTTCCTATGTTGTGAATAGAACATAGAATTTGATACTGCACGATAGGTAATTAAAACGTTCTTGGACCGTTGCCATAGAATGGAACACTTCTAATATACAGACCCTATAAATGTGGCGCCATTAGTTAAGGTAAGGTAATCCCATAAATATACCGTCTAACCCTAAACTTAACCCTGAACCTAAGATTATACCATTATCTATGTGACCCTTGAAAACAGTCTTGTATCTCATAGTTAATTATAACTTTGTCCATTGACGATATGGAATGAATATCGTCGATATCGACATCGTACTTGGTCATTGGAAAACAGTGTGGTAACTTTGTCAGATGATGATATCGACATCATGGACATGTATGCTCAAATGGTATATTTATGTCCACCCCTACCCCACCCCCTTCAAAGAAGAGGGGCATAATGGTTTGCACTTGTCGGTCGGTGCACCACATATTGTTCGCTCAATATCTAAGAACCAATCACTTGATCGTAGTGATTTGATTATGCGCAGAAAATAACCCCTATTGTTTTTCAGATCCAAAGGTCAAGGGTTAATCTACCCTGGACAAAGGAAGGCTTTGTCCGCTCAATATCTTGAGAACCGTTTGCTTTGCAGACATCAAACGTAGTACACTTGTACATCCCAAAGAATAGATGACCCCTGTTGATTTTGAGGTCACATGGTCAAAGGTGAAACTGGACATAGGTATATACTCTCCGCTCAATATCTTGAGAACCCTTTGTTTGACAAACATAAAACTTGGCACACTGGTACATGTACATCTTCAGGAGACAATGACCCCTATTGATTTTGATGTCACAAGGTTTATGGTCAAATTGGATATACATGTAGGGATATACTGACATCTCAATGTCTAGAGAACCCTTTGCTTGACAGACATCAAACTTGGTACACTGGTACATCTTCATGAGAAGATAGCCCCTCTCGATTTTGAGGTCACATGGTCAAAGGCCAAGGGTCAAACTGGACATAGGAATATACTGTCCGCTCAATTTCTTGAGAACCCTTTGCTTGACAGACATCAAACCTGGTACATCTTCAGGAGAAGATGACCCCTATTGATCTTGAAATTACATGGTCAAAGATCAAACTGGACATAGAAATATACTGTTTGCTCAATGTCTTGAGAGACAGACATCAAATTTGGGCCGGTAAGTGAGAAAGTTTCCCAGTTTACTTTCGGAAGGTCGGTGGTCTCATCCCAGGTACTTTGTATCTGGGTTTTCTCTTCCACCAATAAAAACTGGGCGCCACCAGATAACTGAAAAATTATTGAGTGTGGCGGAAAACGTAAATCAATCAATCAATCAAATTTGGTACACTGGTACATCTTCAGGAGAAGATGTCCTCTATTAATTTTGAGATCACATAGTCAAAGGCCAATGGTTAAACTGGGTATAGTAATATATTGTCTCCTATATTTTAAGAATTATTTGCTTGATTGACACCAAACCTGGTACACTGGTACAGTATAAGGAGTAGATGACCTGTATTGATTTTTAGGTCACTTGGTCAATCTACTCCTGACATTGGAAGATATTGTCTGCTCAATATTTCGAATTGGTGATTCTACTATCAATCAAATTGTGCATGTGTATAACCCTTTTCAAATTTGCACCATGGGGGCATATATGTTTCACAAACATCTATTGGTCCTTGTTCTATTTTTCTAGACTGGTTCCCATAAAAAATATCTTGGACCATGCCTGACCCTACCCTCTGTCATACATAGTCTAATATCGTGGTAGCAATGTTGACCCTTATCCTCAAATTACGACTTTTATTTTTTCCATCCTTAAATGTTCATTAATAGGTATTGGGAGATCTTAGAGATGTACATTTTATTCATACTGTTAAATATTGCAGCATTTTAAATCGCAAATTTCCACTCCTTTCCATAGATTAAGGTTCTCAAGTGAGCGATGGACCTCTTATTAATTATTTTTATCACTTCAACTCTCGCTGTCTCTTCAAATACCTGCAGTTATCTTATAGAATGAGTTTTTAAAGACAACTATTTGAGTAGTGTCATTCCAGGTTCCTCCCACACTATATAATGAACCAACTCACGTCATCATCAGCAAAATAACTGGTAATGGTAAATGGATATGATCCTTCGAGTTTTCGTGGTATTACCAAATGAACAATCTAAGCCGAAGAAAATTTTGAATCAGACTATGGTTGAGTCATGCACATAACCACAGGGTTTCACTTTTTGACAGAGTTCAGACATTATGTAGATAAACACCATAGTGAAAAGGTTTTGAAAAATTAAATCTAAAAAATCATTTTAATTTTTTTTTTATTAAAAATAATGTTTCATGTAAATAGTGCCAAGATGATAACAAAGTCAAAAGATTAATGCAATTTTCTATGCGGTGTAGAGTTAAAAGAAATGCCCATGATAATTCGTATTTATACGATGTAATAAAAGCAAACATGGTGTCAAACTAAAAAAAAAAATACTATGATAAGATATAGTTTTTGGGGTGTACTAAATGCTATAAGACGGAGCCCAACGCGAGCGTATTTAGCAGGTCATGGTACACTAGTACTATTTCTTGATTTAAAATCGAGTAGAAGAAAGATCTTCCTTGGGCTTAGTATTAATGAAGTCCGGCTTAATTCGATAACCTATTCCGTTTCCAGTAAATCTTATTGATAAAAAATACAATAATCCTTAACGAAGGACATTGATTTCTATCGAGAAGTCTGTAAATTCGAACAATGTTTGTGGAAATTAACTGAATATATTACAACCAGAACAAATAAATCACATTATCATAGAGTATTGTCCTGATCTTTCTGACATTCTAGCTTTTCAGGCAGATTTCGCCAACATTTAATATGAAGTGTTTTGCGTGACAATCGTAATGTATGCAAACAAACAATTATCTACATTGTACAAATAGCCTTTAAAAATCGTGAAAACCATACATCATTGAGATTTATATATATATATATATATATATATATATATATATTTATTTATCTAATTACATGTAGTATAATTTTGTGTAACTTTATATGCATTCCAGTATGGTTGTATCACTGTCAATGTTGCTGTAAGTCTAGCAACGTACATCTACATTACAATATTTACATTACATGTGTCAAAATCGTTAGTCGGCAGCACGCATTCCAATATTGGCGAGGAAGGCGACGCTGGTAACTCTGGTATGCGCAATCTTGATAATACTGACAATCTTGCGCTATTTCTTGTAATTTGACGTGATAAACGGAGTATTGATTTCATCGCCTCTCGTGTCTTTTTCACCGTCGTCTGCCGTGTCTTTTTCACTGTCGTCTGCCGTGTCTTTTACACTGTCATCTCTTTCACACTGCCTTTTGTCGTGTCTTTTACACTGTCATTTGCCGTGTATTTTGGACTTAAAACGTTCATATTAATTATTTCCAGAGCATCTAGTGACGTTTTGAATAACGCAGATTTCTACCAATGACGTGTATCGTAATATACATGTACATATATTAACAAAAGGAATCGGACTCACGAAGTCGCTGTATACCTATGATAATCAATGAAAAATTATTGAAGAATGCTCATATACTCATCACTTTAAGAGTAGGTTCACTTTATGTATAAAATGACCCCTGCAAAATTCCAGTTTATAAAACATAAACTTAGTGTGTTTCTATACATGTAACATAATTAAGGATACAGATGAAAGCACTACTTATTTCAATTTAACGGACTTCATTTTTGGAGAGAGAAAAAGTCTTGCAAATCGTAATCACAATGGAGAGAAATATTATATTGTTAAAACAAATTATATTTACAGTGTATAGCTTTCAAACGTCTTTGAAATCAGATTACTGATGCAGCATACAGGAAATTTCAATCAATTGTTTTATGTACATGTACATAGTTCAACAAAAAATCAAAATTACCCAACCCTTTCCTATCTTGCAATGAATGTACATTTCGATTTTTATATTATTAAAATTCGGTGTTTATAACATGAGATAAAGACTTTTGTAAACGTGATAAAAACATGATACTGGAATTTCTTGTGTCAACAAAATTTATCATTTGAAAAACTGCGCAGCACAGCGATCTGCTATGTTGCCTGTCTTGAACTGACAAAAGGATACTAATAATCGATAAAAGCGAAAAGCTCATTAAGAAATCAGTCAAGTCCACCAACGAATAGCTTCGGTCAGTGACCTACATATCAAATAGAAAAACCTGTACCGGTCGCGCAGCGGAATTTTTACTGCGCCGTATTTATTTCCGCGTGACCTTGTTTACATTTTTAAACCGTTGAGTCGGCGGATTTTACCTGAGTGTAAAAGAAAGTGGTAAACCAAATAAACTGTGATCCATTTTTTAAAACGATTCTTGCAAAGATGGCCGAAAAACATCGAACAGTTATCGTGGCAATGGATGGGAGCGCAGATTCTGTCAATGCATTCAAATGTAAGTACTCGTATACGCCAAACATTGCATGGCGTACATATCACAGATAAATAGACATGACATGTTTAATACACATGCGCGTTTGTGTTGTAAAAATTCAAGACTGTGCACTTTAGATAACTTTAAGTTAACGTAGCGTTGCAGGTACAATTTATATAATATGTTCATGTATAAGACTACACATACAGTCTGGAACATTTTGTCATTGATGACAATATCTGAATTAAACGTAAATAACCATTAATTAAACATCGAAATACATATTATTGATTGTGATGGTATTGCGCAGCTTTGTACATACAGTGTACACCTAGCTTTAAACAAATGGAATATAGTTAGCGTGTGTATATTTACTCCGATCTAACACATTTATAGTAATACACGTGAAGTATGCAGCTTTTGTTTTTAATACTTAATTATCTCGTTGCGTACATATGTACAAATACACTCGTCTTCATTTCTCGGTGAATTTATAGATACCGTATGATATGCTGGTATAGATTTATTCCCTTCTGATACATTCATCGTCTGCTTCTTGTTAGCGTGTCTGTTTCATTGGTATCGACATCATTTTTATTACAAATCCACATTGACGTGGAGCATGATCAAATAGGTGCTTAGCATATCGACCCATTTATCAAATACACTGACTGTACATGTACATACATAACGTGAAATGGGACATTCGGTATAACTGCAATGTGTAATTGTTTACTTGTAAAGGGATAGCCCAATGGGTAACCAAAATAATATGCATTACTGAGCCTTGTCATTACACGTTACGACAGCCACGTACGCAACTTAAAAGTATTACAGATATCATATTTTATGAATTCCATGACTGATGAACAACAAATAGTGCATGTCAATGGATTTATTTTGGTAGGATACACAAGCGATATATATGAAATCTATGCGTAAAATCATCATTCACTCTTAATACATGTACTTTTCACATGCAAGCAAAACTTACATAACGTTTTTAAATTCCGTTGCAGGGTTTTGCAAAGCACTGAAACGTGCTGACGATAAAGTGGTCATGGTGTATTCCGTAGAGGTCTACGACTCGATGTACGCCACTCAATGGTTTAATGGTATGTACACGTACATGTAGAAGCGGAAATGGGCTTTATTTGCATCATCACAAAATATAAATCATATGATGTAACGTCATACGATTTCTACGTCATGGACAGATGTGTAGAACGTTTTTATGTGGTTATAGTATACATGTACATACACTGAATACAAGGAAGAATAAGACTGAACTATACAAAATTGCGGAATGGTTGTGTCATTTCTGATGTGTCAGCAAACCTGCCCTTCAGTTTCAGTCGATGAGTCTGTCATCTCTGTATATTTACAATCACTGAATCTTTTCTCTCATATTTCTTTTGAAATTGACATTGCTTTCATCATACAATGAATACATGTTTGTTGCAAATTAGTTCGTGCCGGTTTTCTAGTACCACCTGTCTGCATAATCATTACCAAATATGGAGCGTCATCAAGGTCAAAGGGTGCATTGGCTGTTCCGTTTAACGTAATAAATGGGTTAACCATATAATTTAGAACTTAATTCTAGATTATATCTTTTTAAAAAATGCATAAAAATATAGACATAAACTATAAAATGTCTTTCTTTGTTGTTTCATCGAGTGATGAAGGTACATGTAGCTACCATTGCAGAAAAAAAATCATAACTCGTTTTCGCGGGTTATGCATTTTTCCTGCAATGCTAACTACCTTCATCACCCGATGAAACAACAAAGAAAGCATGTTCTTGTTTAGATAATACCATAACTTATATCCTACGTGCTGTTAAAGACCCTACGTAATGTAATAACAAATCCCACATTTCATTATCCATTTTTACCTTTTTATGCTATTCTTTGCTCTGTAATATACACATATAAGAACATTTCTGTAGATGCTTAACGTATGCGCTAAATGTTTTTCCATTAAAATGTGTGCATTTGGATTAGTCAACGTTGTGCTATAAAATTTGTAAATGCTTACGTAATAATATGCGTTCTAAGGTTTAAGAACTTGTGCTCAATACTTTTTGTTATAACATCTAGACAATAAAATATGTTCAATAATATGATACATGTGTATGTAAAGTTTAGAATATCATGCATTTGGCTAATGTTCACTTCACAAATGATGTTCGACTGAAAACTAATGGTCATGATTAATATTCCAGTCCCGTACTCCGTGGACAGGGCAGCACTAAAGGCAATGTTAGAAAAACACGCCGAGGAAATAAAAAAGAAACTGGAACAGTTTGCAGAAATCATGAAAACTGAACACGTAGGTTGCACTGGCCGTATGTATGTTGTTTTACAATGAAAGGTGAAGATAACGAACAGTAATCAATCTCATAAATCCTATAAGCAATACAAAATAGATAGTTGGGCAAGCACGGACCCCTGGACATACTAGAGGTGGGATCAGATGCCTAGGAGGACTAAGCATCCCCTGTTGACCGGTCACACCCGCTGTGAGCCCTATATCTTGATCAGGTGATATCAATGTCACTTGAGAACTTTTTCACTGTTGGGATCTGGGTGAGAATAGGTCTTCAGTGTCCCTTGCATGTCGTAAGAGGCGACTAAATGGGGAGGTCCTTATGATGAGACCGCAAAACCCGAAGTGCCGTGGCACAGCAGATGTGGCACGATAAAGATTATTCCCTGCTCAAAGGCCGTAAGCGCCGAGCATAGGCCTAAATTTCGCAGCCTTTCACGGTGACGTCTCCTTATGAGTGAAAAATAAACAATATACAAACAAACAATCACTCATAATGAGACGTCATTAGTCTTTGGTGCCACAGATTTTTACGCTTACGGCCGTATTGCAGCGAGGGGTCTTTATCGTATTTACGCCCATCGTGACACGCGGGACCTCCGGTTTAAGGTCATATTTTTTTGCATTTTGATTAATAGTAGCAGTTGCTAATACTTTTTATGTATACTCTCCTGTGTGATGTCTGTATATACCATATTTATGCTATTCTGTTTCTGATGAGCCGTTTGGCTCAAGGATAATAAAGAACTTGAACTTGAACTTAATACTTTAACGAAAGCTTATTAATTCCTTTTGCGATAATTACCCAATCAATCTTCGATTTTCCTGCTAGACAAGACACAAAACAAAGTTGATACATGTAATTCAATGATTATACATAATTAATTATGCATTTCCAATTTTGTATTTTAAGTTACCAATCCGCATTCTTACATTTCACTTCGACGTGTGGTAATTATTGAAAGTCCTAAACCTTTAATTACTATATAATGATTCTAAATTAATGTTATTTACATGAACAGTGTGAAAGTATCTATATATGGCATGGAATGCTCAGTTTACTTGCAGAACTACAAATGGACAGTGACTACATATAGTGGTCTATTAAAATGCTGATACAAATAGATCAATAATCGAATGTCCAATGTCAAGGCTACATTAAAGTTATAAGTCACAGTTCTAATTTGGTTAAGTAAGAGTTTACGTCCCTTTGAAAGTATGCACTCGTTTGGAGGCAATACATGTTGACCTCTGTTACAGTGTAGGTGCCTGGTCCATTTCTTAATCATCCTAACGCTTATCACTAAAAGCAAGCACTCGATCTGAAACCAGTTGCTACTGAATTAAACAAACTCAGACCATCAAACCTGAACCTCCCACTTTACCGACTGAGCTGCTGAGGTGTTTTGGTCTAAGATAAAACTACAAGTGTAGGTATTTTGCACATTATCAGGTTGTACGTCAGGAGAGAGGTCGCATCAGATACCGTGTGAAAATGTTTTATAATGGTGAATGTAACCCACAACTGATTTTCTATGTATTCAGTAAACTGCATTCACTTTGCTGAAATGATGATGCTACCATTTAATTTCGAATTTTATCATTGTTATTCCTAATTCCATTCTTATATCATTACGAGAAGAAAGTGTCATAATTTCAGCAACATCTGTATAGCTTAAGTTATGTCTACTCATAATAATTGCATAATAATGAAATTGTTTCCCATTTAATCAAGGCATCGGGCACAGTTCGCAGCACACATGCCGAAAAACCAGGCGAGGGAATCCTGAAATCTGCCAAAGAGCTCAACGCTGACATGATAGTAATGGGGTCCCGGGGGCTAGGGACTGTTCGAAGGACGATCCTGGGGAGTGTCAGTGACTATGTCCTCCATCACTCTCCCGTACCTGTCATCATCTGTCGACCAGAGTAAATTTGCATTGTATCACGAAGTAGATGTTCTCAATCAGTTGCAATAGTTTCAATGAATTATGTGTCTGTAATGTTTGTGAATAGTTGGAGTCAGTTTAAACAAAATAATGTATGAAAAAGATAATTTGTTTCATAACATATCTCTCTCTCTCTCTCTCTCTCTCTCTCTCTCTCTCTCTCTCTCTCTTCTAAACACTTTGTAGAAATATTTCGACCGTGTTACCGGTCTTCTTCAGTTGTGCTTTCATGTATACATTTGTGTATATATATATATATATATATATATATATATATATATATAACTTCGGAATGAACAAAAACGTGTAGTTTCCTTTCATATTTTTTGTTAGATTTTATTTTTTGTACGCCGTTATAAAGGTTCACGGTTAATTTGTAACATCATACGGAAATATATATTGATCTATACACATGTAGTAAAAACTAAATGTTTGTGTGAAACAGGCTCCAAGATAACTGTAGAGTGTAACTGAGCTCACATACACGGTGTAGAATACGTTGAATGGCGTCCAATCATTATATAGATGTAGCGTGATAGTAGAGTACAATATGATATATAACATTAGGCATTATAGTGGAAAGAAAGTTAGCGTTATTGCATGTAATAAGATCTGTGAATATAGTATATATTGTAACGGGCTTTGACATGTAATAAAAACATTGGTATACCTATACAGCTGCGTGTTTATGTTGGTATCAATGGTTGGACAGTGATAACTTACAGATTTACTTTCTATATGGTACGCTTTTATATTTGTGTAGATATATGTAAGTTAGAATGGAGAATTAAAATCGGATGTTCTTTGTTAAGCCCTGTATGATTGTTCTTCTTAGTTTTTATTTATAACGTAAGAAACATGCCAAAATCAAAATGACGTCTTTTCGGATTTTTGTTTCTCTATATATTTTACATATATTGGATAAAGATATTCGTGAAATTGGTCATTCTTTTTTATGTGTAATTATGATATATGGGAATAAAGACGTTCAAAGTTTAAATTGTACTTAATTTTTTAAAATGAAAATGTAAAGATTACGAACAGTGATCAATCTCAAAATTCCTATAAAGAATACAAAATAAATGCAACAACGTTTTGGTTGATAGTAGGAACACTGGAAATTTGTTCATGAGTGGAAAAAAGAAAGTATTAAAACATTTCATAATATATTTATGTTTCAAATTCCTTGTGATATCTAGATACACTATGCTTTACAATGTATTGAAATCTTTAATAATTATAAGGCCTAAGTGTGGATACAAAAGATAACGGAACGAAACAATATCCAAGTAATATGCAACAAAATGTCCATGGGCCACATCGCTCGCCTGAGCAGCAGTTCGGCCACATCGCTCGCCTGAGCAGCAGTTAATAGCAATAAACAAACTTGAGAAAAACTATTATTATACAAGTAGCTTGGTTCAGAAAAAAAACTTATCCCAGGTAACGACTAAAAATTCATTAATTATCAACCTTAATTATTAAATTTGACTAAAAATTCATTATTTATCATATGCCCTTGTAGACGTACAATGTAGTATGGCCTTTTATATTAAAACATTTCATCTAAGGATGCTTTGCGTCAAGTTTGGTTCCCTATACATTCGCATGTAAAATTTTGATCCCCTACCGTGGCCCCACTCTAACCCTACGGGTCATTATTTTTACAAACTTGAATTTCCACTTTGTCAGAAAGCTATCATGTAAATTTCATTTTATTTAGCCCAGCGGTTCTTGAGAAGATTTTTAAATGACTCCATCCTATTTTAGCATTTTTGTTATTATTTCCCCTTTGAAGGGGCATGCCCCTTCATTTGAACAAACTTGAATCCCCTTCATCTAAGGATGATTTGTATCAAGTTTGATTGACATTGGCCCAGTGGTTCTGGATAATAATTTTTTTCCTATACATCAGCATTGAAAATCCCCTAATGTGGCCCCATCCTACCCTCGGGGGCCGATATTTGAACAAATTTGAATCTACTCTATATCAGCAAGCTTTCACTTAAATCTTCAATCTTATGGCCTGGTGGTTCTTGAGAAGATTTTTAAAGATTTTCTTTATATACTCGTATGTAAAACTATGATCCCCTATTGTGTCCCTCTACCCCCAGGGGTTATGATTTTAATAAACTTGAATCTTCTCTATGTCAGGAAACTTTTATGTAAATATCAGCTTTTCTGGCCCAGTGGTTCTTGAGAAGAATGTTTTTAAATGACCTCACCCTATTTTCTTTTACATTTTAGTGAATATCTCCCCTTTGAAGGGGACATGACACTTCATGACTGCCCCATTTAGTCGCCTCTTACGACAGGCAAAGGGTACTGAGGTCCTATTATATACAGGATCCCCATGGGAATGGAGAAGAAGATGAAAATGTGAAAACTTAACGACGACGGCGCCGACAGACAACTGGCAAATTTTGACCAGAAAAGCTCACTTCAGCCTTCGGCTCAGGTGAGATAATATGGGATAAAAAAGAATAGTGGTTTTAAAGGGAAATACAATGAGGTAGAGATAAAGGTAAACCAATATCACAGTATGGTAAAGGTGGAACACTGACGGTACACTCCATAGTCTAGTTAATCATTTTACAAATTCGCTGAACTCTCAAACTGCACCAAATAATACATTGTACATTGATAGACACATCTTTCCTGTAAAATTGTATGGAATACAAAAACATACATTGTAGTCATTAAACATGTTATACTACCTAAATAATCGTGATGATGGGAAACATACAACTGTAGATGTTTACAATGGCTACATGAATGCCTGGAGGTTTGTTTGAGTAACATTTTCATTAGCTTCTGTTTGTCTCTGTGAACTTATTACTAATAGATTTGTCACCTTCTCAATGTTTAGGCATTCTAATGATAAACTCATGGAATAAAATTATGTGAAGTACTTCAATTGATAATGGATTTTAGTGAAAGAAGGTAAGTTAAATATAATTATGTTGAACACTTTGCAAAATGACAAAGCTGACTACGACTTTAGTATCTGTATGTAAATATATAAGATTCTCCATAGTTGGTAGTAGATTATAATATATGATTATTATTCTTGTTAAACGAGTTATGTGTTGTCTATCACTGGGCCTTGTTAGGGGGATAGAAACACACAATGAATCCGATATAATTCAGTTACCATACAAATGAGTATTCTATTTATCATCTCTCTATCTCTGAACAATTGTCATGCTTTACATTGTTTTTTACCCCTCTATACAAGTATGTAATGGTGGAAAAAGTACAATTTTACATCGGTAAATATCATACAATCAAAACTGAATGAGCAACTGTCAATTTATAATAATGGTGGTGATATGACGTCATGCGGTATTGGAATACACGATGTAAAATACAATGAAAACTGCCTAATCCGGCACCTGCGTAATCCGCTTCACTGAGCATACCAACCCTTACTTTCATTTTCAGTTTCATGTTTTCATTGTTTTTACGCTGCTTTTTTTTTCTCGACACACTATTCCGAGAATTTTGTTTTGATCTCCCAGTGCATGTCGGGTTAGTCAGAGCTCACTGTATCGGGTTAGGCAGGGTTCACTGTATCGGGTTAGACAGGGTTCATTGTATCGGGTTAGACGGTTCACTGTATATCTTTCAACCGTATCACTTTCATTACTTAATCATTAGAGAGAAGGTCTAGCCTCACATGAACTGACTCTCCAGTGGCCTCATTTACTCCTTTACATGTAATCTCCTCCTCACCAAAGCTTAGCGACACGATTACCTTCCTTTCAACTCCGTAGCCAGGCATATCGAGCGACATATTTCCAATCTGTTTGCAGTTTTCATCCGTAACGTAACGAGGATTCGCTTCATTAGACTTGAAGACCTTTATTCTCATCTTTGTCATATCTGCTTTATGTGCGTAGACCTCGTTTTCGGCCGTTTCACCAACTTCAAACGACTGACCAACTTCTGCGAGTTTATTGAATACATTTTTGCAGTACTGAGTGCCATTTTCCTCTATTTTCTGCTCTGGATCATCATACTCCTCTAGGAAATATCTTATGACAGCGGTTCCGTAGGTATATTTAGAAATTCTGGATTTGACGACGGATGGATTTTGTCCAAATATAACAGCTCCACACATAACAGCTAGCCATGGATCGTCTGGAATGAATATCTGAAGATTGTTTAGTGCTTTTGGTATTTCAGTTTTCATAAAGTCAGATTCGGCAAAGCCACCCACAAGAACGAGGTATTTTGTGTCCCGAGTCTCAGGTTTCGCCAGCAGGCTTTTTGTGTGCTTAACAATATTGTCCAAGCATTTCTTAAAGAAAGTTTCAATAATGGATTTATCAAGTCGTAGACAATTGCGCTTGATGTCTACTTTTCCCGCGTACTTCGTTTCAAATCCAATTGCATTTATCAGTTTCTTGCCAGTTTTGTGTTCATAAATCTCCTGCAGTTCAGGAGGGATTTGGAGAAGAACTCTGCCATTATTATCTCCCTTTGTATTTCTCTTTTTTATCTCGATTTCTCTCTCTAAATCCAGCCAAGATGCTTTGTGTGTTGTTCGCAGTTCCTTTATTACGTCTTTTCCAATCAGCTCTTCCAGAAACTCCATAAATTCCTTGTTAACTCCGAGTCCTCCCCATGGTCCACCGCTCGCGTGGTGGACCTCTTTGATAGTGTTATCCTCAGTTACTTCTTTGAGTGCTATATCAATGGTTCCTCCTTGAAAAAGATACATTACAAACCATAGAGGAGTTCTTGTTTAATGTGGTATAAAACAATAAGTGTATGCCATCTAATACCAGTATCCTTCTGAATGCCTTTCGTCACAGCAGAATTAACCATTATGAAATAATTATCAGATTTCGTGGAGGAACATATCGCAAAGGATACTTATAATCATTGGCCATCTCAAAAGGGAAAATTAATGATGGAGATAAAATGACATGTTACATGTACCCAGTATAAGGAACTTCACAATTATTACCTCCAAGGTCAAGAACAATGTATTTAGTTCCTGGTCTAAATTGTGATAACTGATCAGTTGATCTTTCTGTATGGATTGTCATGGCGTATATTGAGGCAACTTCAGGTTCTAATGCCAGCTTCATTCTTTTCCTTGGTATGCCAGCCTACATATGCAATCATCATTTAAAATGCAACAAATCATTGCATATTCCATTTCCATAGATATTGTTTTAATCTTTATAACTTCAGTTTTCATTTGAAGTTTAGTTACATTAATATTTCAAAGATTATGAATCAAATGAGGTATTATTACAAAACAATACATCAAACAAATGTGTCAAAAACTCACGTTGGTGTACTACGCATACATTTCTTACAATCTTACGAAAAGTGAATCTTAGAAACACAGTAGCACAACACAACTACACAACTACTGTATGACAAACGGGATGATTTCAGCTTCTCCATCGTCAACTTCCCACATTTATGTAGCAATATTCCATTATCACCTGCATATGGTGTTTATATATCTCAACTGATTCGATATGCAAGAGCTTGTTCTGGGTATAGTCAGTTTTTAAATCGAGGTAAGCTACTGACAAACAAGTTGGTGGTACAGGGATTTCAACAGTCTCGATCGAAGTCAGCATTTTGCAAATTCTCTGGTCGTTATAACGATCTAGTTCGTCAATACAACCTCGCATTGGGTCAAATGCTGTCTGACGTGTTTCATACCGATTGTTAAGCCGTTCTTGGCACACTGATTTTGACTGCGGATAACTCTGTGTACCTGATCAGGATATGGGGCTCACGGCAGGTGTGACCGGTCAACAGGGGATGCTTACTCCTCCTAGGCACCTGATCCCACCTCTGGTGTGTCCAGGGGTCCGTGTTTGCCCAACTCTCTATTTTGTATTGCTTGTAGGAGTTATGAGATTGATCACTGTTCGTTATCTTCACCTTACATACATGGCTACCTGCGTGCGCACAGCACTACAGTGTTCCAGTAGACCGTGTTCCATAAAACTCTCCACTTTGTGGTGCCCTTTTAAGCCTACCTTCACCGCCGCCTCTCGAGTAAACTGTTTCGCGCCATCGTTCCATATGGCGGGAACCGTGATGACCCACATAATGTTCTCTTCTTTTATCATGTTCCCTCTAGATTTCAAGTCTTCCAACAGACGGTGTTTCATGTAACTGATGCTGTGTCCAAAAATATCTTTAGCTTGCATGGGATGACCCTCCTCATCCACAAGAACAGTATCACTGCGCAGAATCTAGAGAAATATTCCCAATCATAGTAAGGATCGTTGTTACTTTACTTTATACAATTGTATTACAAGTATTTCTTTTTTGGTCCTGGGCATTTTCAATTGAGGAAAATAACGAAATCTGTTTGAAATTGGGAAAAAAACGTTTCATACAAAGAAATGGGGGAAACCCCAAAGCAGTGCATTATGGTATAGTTGGACTCCTTTTGCCTTTCAATTTGGTACCATTTTACCTCATTTAAATAAGGAGATACCAATGAAACTAGGTTTATTTAGCAATCATAAGACAGAAATTGTAATATGTGGGCGTTTGAAACAGATTTATGAACTATAAAGGTTCCCTGCTTTGATTTGTTTTCATCATATGGGAATTTTAAAGCAAACATGGGGAAAATACCTCCTTCTAAGCATTAGGAATGAGCTTTATTTCTATCCATATAAATTATATCCTAAAAAACCTGGTATATTGTGACAAAAATCGATTAACATTAATGCAAAATGTATTGACAAAATGAAGTATGCATGACCATTTACACTATACCTCATTTTCGTAGAGCAGCATCTTAAAGTGTTTGAAAAAGAAATGTCCAGACTGGGCATTGTCGTCTGCCAAATCCGTGTACTGTTCCTCCGCTTCGTATCCAAACGCTATCATCTCCCGCTTGATTTCAGTAACAAAGACGTCGGCGTTTTGTAAGTGGCATGGGAAGGACCAACCATGTTTGACCAATGGAGACAACTGATCCGAAGGGGATATTTTTCGAATTCGTGAGTAAAAGACCACGCTATTCCAGAGTAGGTCGTACCAAAGTCCAGAGCAGCCACGAGAAGAATTTCGTCTGCTGTAGCTTTGTCCCCAGATTTCGTATGTTTGTCTGAGACGGCGCATGCAGTAGAGTCGACCGTCTGGTCAGCCATTTGTCCTTTATCTGAACGTCACGAAGAAGGGTTGAAATGGAGATCAACATGTACATTGTAAATGCAATGAATGAAATCGTACTTATCGTCAGATCATTATTTTCTTTTAAATCAGACATTACACATCTACTCATTTGATTAATGAAAATAAATTTGTGCTGAGGAAATTGATACTGGATAAAATAGCTAGATTGTCAAGATGACACAGGAAATACAGCACGGTAGGTAGTACATGTACACATCATTAAACAGTATAATACTACTCTGTACTCATTATTATACCTTAATACTGTTGAGCATACAGATGAAGTTGTCGTAGAGACAAATTATGCTCCTTTTAAAACTTTATGAATCAAAGCACCTCGCTCCTCCAAAACGAACCATTATTTAACATTCAATACATTTTACATGTATGGAATTTTGTGTAATTGTCAGATACATATATTTACATTGTAGAGAAACTACAGAAAATAATAATCATATGAGTCTTTCCTAGCAAAAAGGGCCCTTAAGTATATATTAGTTCTAAAGTATGAACTATAGATAACATCCCTCAAAATATTAGAGTAATGTTGATTGTTGTTAAAATATTACAGTCAATGAACGATGACAACCAACTTGAGATTGGTAATCATGGCCTTTGTCTTTTCAAGTATGCAAAAAAATGACGTCACATTTTTTTTTTTCATTATGACGTTTTTTGGAAAACATTCTTGGGTAAGATAAGGGTCATAACGACTGTACAGTTTTCTGCTGATAAGACATTAATTAATCTATTTGATCACGTGGTAATTTCCATAAACCCTACCACGTACTCATATTGACTTATTAGCATTGATATAAACTAGACAGTTGCAGGGGTTTCAAAGTCTTATATAAAGTCGGTGAATTCTATGGTCGTTATAATGATCTTATTTGCAAATACAACATGCCTTTCGGTCGAATGCTGTCTGACATGTTGTTAAGCCGTTCTTTACAAACTGGTTATGAGTATACGGATTATTCCGTCTATCTGATCAAGATATAGGGCTCACGGCGGGTGTGACGGGTCGACAGAGGATGCTTACTCCTCCAAGACACCCAAGACACACTCTGATATCTCCATGGGATCACGTTTACCCTAGTCTCAATTTTGTATAATTGGCAGGATTATTTTTTAGATTTCTGTTTGTTATCTTCACTTGTTTCAGAAAAAATTATTTATATTTACATCATTATTGATTTATAAAAATATCCCTAAGCTTATAAATGAAAAGGTGAAGATAGCGAACAGTGATCAATCTCATACATGTAACTTCTATAAGGAATGTTGGGCAAAATACGGATCCCTGGACACATCAGAGGTATCATCAGGTGTCCTGCCGACCGGTGCGATCATTGGTATCCTTTACTTTTCGACGTAGTCACCGCACACTGCACTCACTTCTCACACCTCCTTAACCATGACTCCAATACATTAATATACCATTTACTGTCCTCGGGGATGATACTGAAAACTGGGGATTCGTCAACATCACAAAAAGATGCGACCTCTGTCACTGTAATGCGTCTGGCTCAAACCAATGTCATTGATACGGAATCTCTTAGTTTCATTACATGCTAACAATACTAACAATTCAAAACTTGTGAAATTTTGTAACATTGTACCCCACGCCGTGAGCGCACTCCGCCACTTGTAAGATCACAACACAATTTTTTTTCCATTTGATATTCAAGTGAAAATATTCAAAATCCATTTATTTTTAGTTGGAATTTCATAACAAATATTTTGGTATACAATATGTACATTTCAAAACGTTTTAAATGACAAAAAAGCGCCACTGTCCACATTTGAACAACTCTCGTATCATTGGAAATAATAAATAGATGTTTTATCGTAATTTCCATTGATACTAGTAGATAAGAATGCGCATGAAAGCCCCCGCCCGGCACCCCTAATGATAAGATATTTCGTAATGTTATCACAGACAAGACAACGGAAACAAGGACGTATCCAATAACACCAGAGTTATGGCTCTTCCAGCAAGGCTAGCTATCTCAAGCTTTGTATTTCGTCGTGGAATTACTCAGAACACGTTTGTAACTCATGACACTAAAAAAATTATTTAATTGCTCGTTTAAACACTTCTTAGTAAGTATGATTTCACCATCGAAAGAGTTATAAAAGCACTCAATTATTTTATATGAATTTTTTTTTTGGAGATTATTCCAAGAATGATAAAAGAGGTTATTGTTTGCAAATAAGACATTCTTGAGTCAGAATTTCAATGTGATTTGGTGCATGATATGAATATCTAATAAAACATGCCTTAAAGATTGAAGTGTGAACGTTCTAATTTTTGGCAAAAAAATATTTATGAAAATTGAAAACACTATTTGTTAATACTTTTTTAAATCTACGGATAAAATCTTAAAAAAAAAAAACCATGTCAGTTTAAAAGATATATATCGAAGAAATTTATTATAAAAAGAAATGAAATGAAATGACCAAATTTTAGATATAATCACTATATTCAAACTAGAGAAAAAAAGTACTGATCCCTTTCAAAATTGATAGAAATTACTAAAATAATCATATTGTTACTAATTGCAGGCACTGTTCATCAGGGAATTAGTTTCCTTTATAAATTTGTTTAATTTGTAAACTATTTCACATCAAGGGAATGTAGATTTCTGATTACAATGTTCTCTATGACTACTTTTTTATAATTCCGATCGGGCTTGGTTCAAATTAGAAAAATCGTAATATATCTGAATTTTAACCATTTCATTTCAATTTTTTTTTAAAATACATTTTTTATCTAAAACGTTCAAAGGTCTATCCGAGTCGTTTAGGCATGTTTTCTTAGATATTAATATTATATATCAAATCACAGCGAAATTTGGACTCTATAGTATCTTATTTGCAAACAAAGTACCTTTTTTGTCATTCTGGGATAAATCACAAAAAATTCATATAAAATACTTGAGAGCTTGTATCACTTTTTCGATGGTGAAATCATACTTCATAAGAGGTGTTTTAATGAACCATCAAATAAAAATTTAGTGTAATGAGTTACCTCAAACAACTTGAAGGTATTGGGATTATTCAAACCCCTTCATCTTTCACCATTGGTTTAATCCTGTTATAATAAGCATTATCAGACTACAAGGATTATAGGTTTTTTTTAATAGCATGTGATAATTACATGTACGTTATCTATTTTTCTAATTATAATAGACAACCATGTTGATTTTTGGTAAGATTGCATCATCTTAATTTCTCGGTATGAAATCCTATTAAAATCATAGTTGCATATTACACGTATAATTGCTACATAATTACATGTATTTACAATTATGTGCTATTAAAATTGGATATGATTAACTTTTCAGTTCAACAATAATTAAAGTCACGCATCTACCAAGACGTAATACACTGCACATCATGACTTGTTGGAGATGAAGGGCAAAGGTGGATACATGTATCTGCAGTGCGCATCAATACATACAATGAAGAAATTACACTTGATGGAGCAGAATTAATTACAGATAAATATGACTACAGTAGAAACGTACTACTCTTGCTTATTTCTTTGATGATAGCAAGATAATTGGTACTCTGAATCTTATGATATTTTTTTTTAGAATAGCCCATAAAATTGTTCCCTTTTGAACTGAGACTGCTAAATAAATGATACATGTATGAAAATCAGACTGTCAAAATATGTGTAACAATCATGTAACAGCAAGATATATTTATTGTTGTAATATGAATCTCTTCAATTTTAATTAATTTAAGTTGTTTGTAAGTAAAATACGTCATGATCATGTAGCCTGTGAAGCGCTTTGAAATGTAGAGCAATCTAAACGTTTAAAGTGCAGTGTATGGCTCCCATGTTTAACAAGGAATATGATAAATCCACTTTTAAAAATTAAGAACTTCAAATATCAGCAATACAATTACAGATCGATAATTGCTATTTTCTATAGAATTTTACATACATTGCAACCCTATCTCACCAAATATTTTACGGCTTCAAATCGACAATAACGTACAAGTATAATGCTATGTACGTGTAATTATTTTCATGCTTATCAAATGTCCCTTTTCCAAACTTTAATTGATGTGCTGCTGTCATTGATATTATTGTTTGTCAGGGATAGCCTAGTTTTTTGTTTGTGTATACCTTATGTCAATTGTAGGATAACTATGGAGCAAAGAATGAACACTTCACAGATGAAATAATTTTGACCTCAATGTTAATGGGGATGTACATGTACCAGTTCAATGTCTGGGATATGTAATATACAGATACAGTTTATCGAATTGATTTTGAAGAAAATTATGATACCATGTATTTCATATTATAAAAAATCATCAACTTTATATACTTTGAGAAAAACAATGATTATAAAAAAAATTCTGGAATAATTTCAAACAATGCATGCAGGTTGAAATCTACAAATTTTTCATTTAATGTACAGTGTATATGTCCACTCCAGGGGGTCCGTAACTCCCCAGTTGAGGACTAATGGGGTCTCTGAGGAGATTGTGCCCTTCATGATTTGAAAATGACACAATTCCTGCCTTTAAAACTTACTAGAACACAAATCATAACGATACTCACGTCGGTTTGTGGTTCGTTTGTCTACATCCACCAAACCAGTCTTTCACGAGCTACCATTGTTGTCAAATCTTGCTATGATATCGATCCACTTAAGTAAATATACTTAGAACAGGTTTGTTCTACTTTTGGTTTGTTTTCATTGATCGCAACAGGATTTCCTATCCGAAATTTTCTTTTCGCCTATATTTAAATAGACCCAGGTAATATTCAGTTACAACAACACGAAAGTTTGTTCCTTGCATGTTCCTCCGATATTTTTTTCAGTCATATGGCGACGTCATCAACAATACGTGAAGTACCATAAATTTTGACCCATGCTTAGCGCTGAGGACCGTAACAGTAAGGGTTCCTACCGAGCTAACGCTTGTCGCGATACAGGCCCTCAGGTTTGTACGGTCTGGTACACGTAAAATACCTGCCTCTGAATGCCGACTGCTTGTGAAGGAACAATCAATCTATATTTACCTAACAGGTTTGAGGCGACCAAAGCCACGAGCGGGTCTAGAACCACAACCTCCCAGCGACCCCCAAACTGGTGTTACACTGCACGTCGTGTATAATCAATACCTGTTCATATAAATTAAAATCATCCTAAACAATTGCCATACGCAGAATAATCATATTTTAAGGGAAGTCATTTTAAATCTTAACTTTTACATTTAAATTGCAACTATGTGTTTACTAAATTCAATCATTCTGTTCATAAGGACCCTTCACTTGTTTTAATCAGTCGTTTGCAACATTGGGGAACCCCCGGAATATTATAAAAAATTGGCATTCCAAGTGACGTATTCTGTTAGATGATACTGATTAAAACTTACATGTACAATGCTGACTAAAACTTACATGTACAATACTGACTAAAGCTTACGTATACAATACTGACTAAAACTTATTTGTACAATACTGACTAAAACTTACATGTACAATACTGACTAAAACTTATATGTACAATACTGACTAAAACTTATATGTACAATACTGACTAAAACTTATATGTACAATACTGACTAAAACTTACATGTACAATACTGACTAAAACTTACATGTACACTACTGACTAAAACTTATATTTACAATACTGACTAAAACTTACATGTTCAATGCTGACTAAAACTTACATGTACAATACTGACTAAAACTTAAATGCACAATACTGACTAAAACTTACATGTACAATGCTGACTAAAACTTACATGTACAATACTGACTAAAACTTACATGTACAATACTGACTAAAACTTACATGTACATGTACAATACTGACTAAAACTTACATGTACAATACTGACTAAAACTTACATGTACAATACTGACTAAAACTTACATGTACAATACTGACTAAAGCTTACATGTACATGTACAATACTGAGTAAAACTTACATGTACAATACTGAGTAAAACTTACATGTACAATACTGACTAAAACTTACATGTACAATACTGACTAAAACTTACATGTACAATACTGACTAAAACTTATATGTACAATACTGACTAAAACTTACATGTACAATACTGACTAAAACTTACATGTACAATACTGACTAAAACTTATATGTACAATACTGACTAAAACTTACATGTACAATACTGACTGAAACTTACATGTACATGTACATTTGTTTCCGATTCAGTTATTGCAGATGTATTTCTAGAGCAAAGTCAAACTCCCAAAGAGAATACTGATTATAGTTATAATTGAAAGAGAATACTGATATTATAGCTATAAATGAAAGAGAATACTGATTATAGCTATAAATGAAAGAGAATACTGATTATAGCTATAAATGAAAGAGAATATTGATTATAGCTATAAATGAAAGAGAATATTGATTATAGCTATAAATGAAAGAAAATACTGATTATAGCTATAAATGAAAGAGAATACTGATATTATAGCTATAAATGAATTAATTTGGAATTCGTTTCTGTTACACGTATCTTACTTAAGTGTTATAAACTGAATAGAAGATTCCCATGCAATATCGAAGTCATAGCCTTAGAGTCGATATCAAGTTTATTTTTTACGCCTACTGTGCTGATAATACGCACTGGTGTGCTGACAAATTACATGAAAGGGTGGACGATAACGAACAGTGATCAATCTCATAGACCGTATACATAATTACAAAACGGAGAACTTGGTAAACACGGACCCCTGGGAACACCAGCGGTGGGAACAGGTGTCTAACGATTTATCTGCACTCAACCGCATATCATCATCATCACAATAAATTGTAGATCAACAGAAATTGGCCAAAAGGCGATATTTAACAATTACAATGTTTTGATATTCATATATTATAGATTATATGAACATAATATGAACATCACTTGTTCAAGAAACATTCTCGTATATTTCTAACTTATTAATAAAAAATTTCGACATCGATTCGTCTAAACGCGCTCCCTTCAATCCAATGAGCATAAAATAAGCGTTGATTTGTGACAACATACCTACATGTACCTGTAAAGTTATGAAATATTCTTGCTAGGACATTAAGCAACAACGATTAATTATATACAAGAATTTGAACGAACTCAGAAAAGAAAATTTAAGTCAACCCTGCGACTGCACACAGATTGGTGAATGCCGACACTTTTACGTCTGCTTGCTGCTAATACATGATTCATTGCTGATAGACAAGATGTTCGTATTCACGTGACCTACACTCTCCGCGTATGAGAAAACACACATTTTCTGTAGAAAACAAATAGTATAATAATATTCTCCGAGTTGTGTTGTCTATTGCGGAATGTGAGAGCATCTACACATGTACCATTCTGCAAGATCTTGAGATTGTGTAAGTAATCTTTTACTCAATTGTGCATGTCGTGTTCGTGAGAGCTGGAACTGTGATCACTTATTAGATGTCCAATCGAAACCGACATCAGCATGCGCACATGGAGACCCGTGCTTGGTATGTGTTAATGTACTATTTCAGTTGTATAATAGTATCAAAACATTGTGAAGTCTTTAACAAATGGGAAACTATGAAATTCCCAATTTCTTAAAAATTCTCTCTGTTTGAATTAGACTTGTAAATACCGATATCGGATATTATAATATCAAATTTTAGATGGGTATATACAGTATAAATTTTGTCTTACGTCGCAACTCTAATCAGCGAATGATATTGTTTGAAATTCAATAATTATTGTTTGATTCTACATGGTCATTTATTGATTATTCCAAAGTGGTACAACTAAATGATCTGGCGTAGAAACGCCTCATCAGTGAACTCACTTTTTTCGATCAATACTAATGAAAGAACTTGGGGAGCAATTACATTCGTTATCTCTCCGCAAGAAATATACTTTCATATAATTGGAATTCATACCCACTACGGGAGTACATGTCGGTTATTTTTATGCGTCTACCATTTGAATGATTTTCTACAAACTCGAGTAATGCAAAAGTGTGACGATCAACTGATTCTGGCTGACACTTTCGCGAGTGCAGTCTATTTGATTTGGAATATTAAATATCTGAGCTACACAAATACATGTACTAGAAATCGTTGAGTATCAAAGATGGTAGGTCCCGGGTCATAGCCTATGTGCAAGGTTGTATACCCCTTCCTGTTCATATGCAACGTGTGAGTTTTCTTACTTAAATAACAGGTTTCATATCTAATTCCATTATTGGAATACACTCCAAGCATTTAAAGAAACCGTCTTCATGTGTTATCATGACTGCTGAAAATTTATTGTGTGAAAGAACGGAAGAAATTGAAAATAAGGTAAACATTTTATCTGGCATTACGCTGCGTATTATATACCATTCTCACAGAATCGAGTATGTATTCTGAAATGTTCTGTTTGCGAGATGTTTCAACAATCCCATTTAAAGTAACTATTTCGCAAAGTCTATAGTGGTTATAAATGTGATCTTATTTGCAAGTGGACAATTGAAGATAACGAACAGTGGTTAGTCTCAGAAATTCTATAAGGAATACAAGATTAAGAGAAAAGGGCAAACACGGACCCCTAGATATAACAGAGGTAGAATCAGGTGATTAGGAGGGAGTAAACAGCCCTAACATACCGGTCACACCCGTCGTGAATCCTACATGTATATCTTAATGAGGTAAACGGAGTAATCCGTAGTTAAAATCAGCAAGTAAAGAACGACCTACATGTAACAATTGGTAAATGTATGAACACGTCCGACAACATTCGATCCATTGATAGCATGTATTAGCAAATTAGATCATCATACGACCATGCAATTTGCAAACCTACCATTATGTCTAATTTTGTCTGACGTGTTTCATACCAATTGTTAGATCCTGGCGTTTACAGAGGTTCGTGTTGGCCCTGCTTTCGATTGTTTATTACCGTTCGTTATCTTCACCTTTTTTCATTGATATATAGATGATGGCCGTAGACTGACACTGTGCTTTGAAAATTTTGCATTATTCATAGCACCAGAGGAATTTCTTCTGATTTTTATCGAATTCTTGCATTTTGCTATCACAAATGCATTACTACTGTTCCTGTGGAATATAATTCCGATTCAAATTTACAAAATCATTCTATTCATATATGCCGCTGGAGTTTTGAGAGGCTAAATGTAATTGATATCAACGCTATCTTCATCAGATTTATTACAGTCATGTGATAGCTGTTTCTTTTCAACAGGGTGGTATTTAGATGAATATACCACAACACCATGGCAACGGCCGCAAAGAAGAGACGCAACGTCATTATAGCCATGGACAGCAGTGAGGCGTCAATGAATGCGTTTAATTGTACGTAATATAGCCTTTTGAGGCGTCATTGAATGCGTTTAATTGTACGTAATATAGCCTTTTGAGGCGTCATTGAATGCGTTTAATTGTACGTAATATAGCCTTCTGAGGCGTCATTGAATGCGTTTAATTGTACGTAATATAGCCTTTTGAGGCTTCATTGAATGCGTTTAATTGTACGTAATATAGCCCTCTGAGGCGTCATTGAATGCGTTTAATTGTACGTAATATAGCCTTCTGAGGCGTCATTGAATGCGTTTAATTGTACGTAGTGTAGCCTTCTGGGGCATCATTGAATGCGTTTAATTGTACGTAATATAGCCTTCTGAGGCATCATTGAATGCGTTTAATTGTACGTAATATAGCCTTCCGGGGCTTCATTGCATGCGTTTAATTGTACGTAGTGTAGCCTTCTGAGGCGTCATTGAATGCGTTTAATTGTACGTAATATAGCCTTGTGAGGCATCATTGAATGCGTTTAATTGTACGTAATATAGCCTTCTGAGGCGTCATTGAATGCGTTTAATTGTACGTAGTGTAGTCATTAGAGATTGGTGAATAGATTCAAAACAGGGGCTAAGCCCGTATTGGGCAGAACTCTGTGATACCATAAATATAGAAAGGATTCTAACTCTGACCCAGATAATTAACTAACCACTCGCTTCAAATGCCTAACAAATCTTAAACTAGGTACGCTAAGCGTAATTGGTCGTTTCCCTTGAATAGATTATTGTTTTAACTACATGCATGCCAAATTTCAAGCCACATATTCTTAAAAATAACAAAGATATACGTCATCGTTCTCTCGATTTCACTTGTTTATTTTACTAGAACATTAACCGATCCAGGTCACGGAGTCGTTTCTCGCCTATGACAACAGCGAAATTCAAACTAAAGTGGAAGATTGCAGACCTGTCAATTAAAATTTCACATCAATTATACCCTACTTACTTCCTCGTACTTTAATAAAGTCCTCCTTGTTCGCCGTATCTGGGTCGTTTATTCTACAAAACTTTAACTCCTGACTCTAACTGCCATTTTGAGAAACGCACTAAAGACCCGAAATACGTAAAACTTTAAACAAAGGGGAAATGGGTAAAAATAATCTAAATGAAATAAATAAACAAAAATAAAAAATTAAGAAAGCAAAAAAATTAAAAAAAAAAAAAAATGTTCAATTTCCTTCTCTAGGTGCAATATCACAAGAATAATGTTTTGATCAATTTTAAAGTATTTGAGATTTTAAGTATATCGGGTATTTAGTGCGTTCATTAAAATGGCAGATCTTGACAACAGTTAGGAAGTATAATTGATGTGAAATTTTAATTGACAGGTCCGAAATTTTCCACACTAGTCTGAATTTCACAGAGTTCGGCCCCAAAACGGGCTTTGTCCCTGTGGAATTCACGTTATATTTGATATTGATACATCTATCACAATTGCCATGCATTAGCAGGGAATAGGGACATGTGTAAAACAAGCTAAGTTTCAGAAGTGTTTTCCGTTTAGCAGTCTCCTGCGGTATAATGTTCATGATAATATCAATGAATATATCCAACAGGTCTTTTTTTCAAAAAGGAAATGGAATACTTTTTGTATTGATCTATTTTACTGCTCGTGGTAGCGTAGTGGTTATTCATCTCGTTTGCAACAAGTCTACCAGGGCTCGATCCCGACAATGCGTCTAATCTAAGACGTTAAACATACACAAGTACATGTAGCTAGTGACTGTTCCGTCACCACGTGTCCGGCGTCACATGTAGGTAGTGACTGTTCCGTCACCACGTGTCCGGCGTCACATGTAGGTAGTGACTGTTCCGTCACCACGTGTCCGTCGTCACATGTAGGTAGTGACTGTTCCGTCACCACGTGTCCGGCGTCACATGTAGGTAGTGACTGTTCCGTCACCACGTGTCCGGCGTCACATGTAGGTAGTGACTGTTCCGTCACCACGTGTCCGGCGTCACATGTAGGTAGTGACTGTTCCGTCACCACGTGTCCGTCGTCACATGTAGGTAGTGACTGTTCTGTCACCACGTGTCCGGTGTTACATGTAGGTAGTGACTGTTCCGTCACCACGTGTCCGGTGTCACATGTAGGTAGTGACTGTTCCGTCACCACGTGTCCGGTGTCACATGTAGGTAGTGACTGTTCCGTCACCACGTGTCCGGTGTTACATGTAGGTAGTGACTGTTCCGTCACCACGTGTCCGGCGTCACATGTAGGTAGTGACTGTTCCGTCACCACGTGTCCGGTGTCACATGTAGGTAGTGACTGTTCCGTCACCACGTGTCCGGTGTTACATGTAGGTAGTGACTGTTCCGTCACCACGTGTCCGGCGTCACATGTAGGTAGTGACTGTTCCGTCACCACGTGTCCGGTGTCACATGTAGGTAGTGACTGTTCTGTCACCACGTGTCCGGCGTCACATGTAGGTAGTGACTGTTCTGTAACCACGTGTCCGGCGTCACATGTAGGTAGTGACTGTTCTGTAACCACGTGTCCGGCGTCACATATAGGTAGTGACTGTTCTGTCACCACGTGTCCGGTGTTACGTGTAGAAGTGACAGTCACGGGTCTTTTGGATGTGATATTGAAAATGGAGGTCACGGTAGGCGTCCGCACGATAAAGAAACCCCACTGCTATGGTCGCAAGCATACATTTGTAGGGATAAAAATTGTAGCACTTCATTTACAAGCTGGTAACGTCTCTACACGGATACAAAATTCTTTTTTAAAAATAAGATATATAGCACACAAACATGAAAATGTCACATAATTGAATTATACTAAATTTCCTTCATTCTAATGCGTTTATATCATTGTGCTTAGGGTATCGAACAATGGCTAGGATGGAAACTGACAGAATAACGTTGTTACATGCTGTGGAAATATATCGCACAATATACACCTCTCCATGGTTTCATGGTAAGTAATTAAGGTAATGAAAGAAATCCTATTATCATCAGAAGCTTGTATTACAAATTTATGATGATTTTCCCAGAACCATTAGTATAATTTGAATGTACATGTATGTTGTTAATTCAATGTATATGCCATATCTTAAGGCATGCGTCCTTCAGTCATTTTCTAAAGACAAGACACATGTTTAATGTTTTGAAGTACTGCACAATAATATGTACATATGTAGTACAAATGAGTTTCTCCTGTAACCTTTTATGTCTATCGACAGTTAACATCTGAACATTTCAAACGTCTGTTTGCTATAGGACTAATTTCACTAATTTAGGCACGTGGCGTTAATGGTGTAAGGAGAAAATAATTTGTAGTTGAAAATAATTTGTAACCTGGTGTCCTCTGTTCCCCCTTGGGGTATTCGGGGGTCCGGGGGTGGTGGTAAAAACCTTAAAAACTTCAGGTATTTTTAAAAAAAATTTCTATACTCAGAGACAATTAGTAGATAGGTTGTGTGCGTTAGTCATCACAAGGAATGAGACATTAAACCAATATTTTGACATTTATGGTCCCTCAGCGAAAAAAAAAAGGCTCTTAGTTAGATTAACACTTTATTAACTTTTTTTAGATTAACTTTTTATCAGTGATTAATCACCATATGACTCATAAAGTGTTAATCTAACTAAGAGGGACCCTCTTAGTTAGATTAACACTTTATGAGTCATATGGTGATTAATCACTGATAAAAAGTTAAAACTTTTTCGCATGTCATAATTCTATAATGCAGGAACGTTTTAAAGAAATTCCCTTCAATTCAAATTCTTAAACATGCAGCTCTGTTTCACTCATTGCACCTAAACTTGTGTAACAAGAGATGTTTGTAAAACATATATACCCCTATAATGCAAAATTGAAAAGGGTTATTCACCAGCATAATTTAGTTAACAGTAGTATCACCAATTCCAAATACTGAGCATACGCTATCTTCCAATGTCAGGAGTTGGTTATCCATATGACCTAAAAATCAATAAGGGTCATCTACTCCTTATGCTGTACCAGTGTACAAAGTTTGGTGTCAATCAAGCAAATAATTGTTAAGATATTGGAGACAATATATTACTATGTCCAGTTAACCCTTGACCTTTGACCATGTGACCTCAAAATCAATAGGGGTCATCTTCTCCTTAAGATACCAGTGTACCAAGTTTGATGTCTTTCAAGCAAAGGGTGCTCAAGATATTGAGTGGACAGTACATGTATATTCCTATGTCCAGTTTGACCCTTGGCCTTTGAACATGTGACCTCAAAATCAAGAGGTGCCATCTACTCTTTAGGATGTACCAGTGTACCAAGTCTGTCAAGCAAAGGGTTCTCAAGATATTGAGCGGACGGTGTCTTCCTATGCCCATAGTAGATTAACCTTTCGACCTGAAAAACAATAGCGTTCCTCTTCTACTCATAACCAACACACATATGAAATATCATTACGATCAAGTGAATGGTTCTCAAGATATTGAGCGGACAACATGTGGTCTACGGACCGACCGACCAACCAACCGACCGACAGGTGCAAACCAACATGCCCCTCTTCTTTGGAGGGGACATAACTAACTTTGCTAAACCAAGTTTTGGTAATTGTGATACTCGATTAAATGTTTATGTCCGTGGACCTATTATTCAAGATAGTAAACTTACAATGTTTTACTTAATGTCCTTTATGTAGAACCGTTCTATACATTTAGACATTCCATTTGCTGTGGATGTAAACGCCGTCAAAGCAGCTTACGCTAACCACAAAATCGAAGTTGAAAACAAGCTATATGATTTGGCCCTGCTGATGAAGGCATTTTGTGTGAGTACCATTAAACCATAATTATAATATACTGCATGGACAAGTGAAGATAACGAACAGTTATAAATCTCATAAATCCTATAAAAATACAAAATAAGGAGAATGGCAAACACGGACCTCTGGACATACAATATATCAGAGGAGGGATCAGGTGGATAGGAGAAGTAAGCACCCCATGTTGACCCATCACACCCGCCAGGAGCCCTATATCTTGATAAGGTAAACGGAAGTATCCGTAGTCAAACTGTGTAAAGAACAGTCTAACAATTGCTACTGTACATGTATGAAACACGTCAGACAGCATTTACATGTAATCCAATGATAGCTTGTATTTCCAAACCAGATCATTATAACGACCATAGAATTTAAACGAGGCTGTTGAAACTTGTATATTATCTTAAAACGAGGCAAGCTATTAACAAATAAGTTCAAGATTCATTAACTTATTTGTCAGTAGCTTGTCTCGATTTAAACATTGATCATACACAGAAATTAACGCTTTCGCATATCGAATAAGTCGATCTAAAAATTGATCATATGTAGAAAACGCTCTCCCATATTGAATCGGTTGAGATATATAAACACCATGTGTAGGTGAGGATGAAATGTTGTCACACAAATATGGGAATTTGACAGTGGAGACGCTCAAGTCATCTCGTTTTTCTTAAAGTTGTGTTGTTAGGTTATCGTTGGCATTTATGTTCAATAAAATATCCAAATATGAAGCAGATATTGAAGATTCTATAGTATAAAACGTCGTCGATACATCTAAATATTGAGTTGAACATCACAACAAGAGAATTATTCTTCTCCTGTATAATATTTTGAATAAATTCTGCTTCTTATGTCATCTAATATTCGAGCACACTATATGCCCATGGGAATTCCAAGACTCTGTTGGAAGACCTGATCACCAAGATCACGTAAATATTGTCAATGAGGAATTCAAGCAACTTTTCAATATCAATTTCAGAGTACCTGTGTGTACATGTATAATTAGAGTGCGTATTTAACAAAGTACATGTCATTATTTGGATGATTGAGCACAAGATATTCATATTTCCGTGTTCCATTTTTCCATGTATCTCTTCCAATATAACTCATAATTTTATTTATAGCATGCAAATTGATATATCTATAAACATGCTCATCGAGCTCCTTTCTTTCAAATGTGTCACCATATACATGCACGTTCCTGATACCGGAAACTGTTCTGACTCGTTCTATGACGACATGTCAGCGCTGTCTGAGGAAGAGTCTGTTTTCTGTCATGTATTCACCACTTCCTTAATGGCCAAGAATTTAGTTACTGTAACTGGAACAAGTTGACACAGTAATCTCGATTTGATAGTCTGGATTGTCACTATGCAAGACTCGCTCCAGTAGCAACATTAACATGTAGCATGTATGACCTTCTAATAGTATCATTGGTGAAAAATATGGTCATGTTGCAGATATTCAATTTATTTCGTAGTTTTTGCCTTGAAAATTCCTGAGCGTTCGAATGATTTTTATGGAAAAATCCGTGAGACAGACACCGCTTGCAAAATTGTTACATTTAATAGAATCATAGTTGTGATCAATGTCAATAACACTAAATGTTGATATCCATGTTTTATGTATATGATTATACAACTGCCTTTTATATCCTTGTGAATTTTAGTTTCTTCGTGATTTTATTTTAATTTATCAATGATGTACATCTAGATAGAGGGAAAAGTCCGAAGCGTACATGCAGACAAACCAGGTGAGGGAATAGTTCGTATCGCGGAGGAATTGGAAGCTGACTTGATCATAATGGGAACACGTGGTCAAAGCACCATCAGGCGGACTGTAACCGGAAGTGTCAGTGATTACGTTCTTCACCATGCAACTGCACCAGTTCTTTTGTGTCCCCCCAAACATGTGTTAAAGTAAAACATTAAAGAATTTACGGATCATCTTGGTGTTTTTCCTTCACCAAATGCATGATGAAATCTACAATAAATGTAGCTATATTTAATGCAACCAAAATATCCTTGCTATCCAACTTATCCTTCCCAAATCGGGTTAGCGTTCTTTATGCATTTCTTACATTTACTGTCAACAGAACGATCAGTTTCATTTCATCGGTGTAGAACTTTAATAATTATTTGACATTATTGATGTTATTTAATTAGTACATTGTAGTTTGGGAATTTTTACATATTATATTGTACCTATTTTGAATACATACAAATCGATAGAAATATCAAAATGGGGATATTGAATTTTAAAAATAGTGTACAATGTCTTTGTTGTCATGATACATGTAACACTACGAACTAGGTATCGTTATTGTTATTGTTATTGTTGCGTCTATGTCTCTCATGAATCAGCTAACTGGTGGGACAGGTCAGGGTAGCTCAGTGGTTACAGTGTTACGTCAGTTCCAGCCGCATCACACTTAAGATGTAAACATAGGTAGTGATTGCTCCTTCGTCGGTTGCTCTGCATTTAGAAGTGAGAGTCATGGGTCTTTCGGATATGACCTTAAAAACGGAAGTCACGACAGGTGTTGATACGTTAAAGAACCCTCACTGCTTAGCGTTCAGGATTTGCAAAGATCCGATTAATCATTCCCTGTAAGAGTTGTCTGTTCCTTTGCGCCGGTACAAATGTATGAAAGGTGAAGATAACGAACGGTGATCATCTCATAACTGCTATAAGCAATACAAAATAGAGAGTTGGGCAAACACGGACCCCTGGACACACCAGAGGTGGGAACAGGTGTCTAGGAGGAGTAAGCATCCCCTGTAGACCGGTCACAACCGCCGTGAGCCCTATATCTTGTATAAAATGTCATTTTAACTGTCAATATGCTGTAAGCATTAGTAGTTGATGGCAATGAAATTGGTAGTAACTATGTTTTAATTAAGGTAATGCTACAACGCCATACGCACTATTAGAATGTTCTGAAAAAAGCGCACCATATTCTTAAAAAGCATGTAGTTGCTCAGAAAGTGTTTAGCGTTGAGCTGTAAGTAAATTTCTTTTATTTTGGTAAATATCTTTTAATTTGAAATATTATCAATGGGTGTGCTTTCATTTCTAAAGCTTATAATGACCATATTGAATATAACTCTTTAAGTATCAGAAGCATAAATGCACGTCTACAATGCAAACTCCAACTGGAATTCAGTCTGATTACATGTACAGTCATCCCCATCTTGTACAGTCAGGAAAGTGGGTGGTTTTAATTAGTTTGATTACATGTACAGTCATCGCCTTCTTGTACAGTCAGGAAAGTGGTGGTTTTAATTAGTTTGATTACATGTACAGTCATCGCCTTCTTGTACAGTCAGGAGAGTGGGTGGTTTTAATTAGTTTGATTACATGTACAGTCATCGCCTTCTTGTACAATCAGGAGAGACAATGGTTTTAATTAGTTTGATTACATGTACAGTCATCGCCTTCTTGTACAGTCAGGAGACATAATGGTTTACAGTCATCGCCTTCTTGTACAGTCAGGAGACATAATGGTTTTAATTAGTTTGATTACATGTACAGTCATCGCCTTCTTGTACAGTCAGGAGAGATAATGGTTTTAATTAGTCTGATTACATGTACAGTCATCGCCTTCTTGTACAGTCAGGAGAGAAAATGGTTTTAATTAGTTTGATTACATGTACAGTCATCGCCTTCTTGTACAGTCAGGAGAGATAATGGTTTTAATTAGTTTGATTACATGTACAGTCATCGCCTACTTGTACAGTCAGGAGAGGGGATGGCTTTAATTAGTCTGATTACATGTACAGTCATTCTCTTCTTGTACAGTCAGGAGAGATAATGGTTTTAATTAGTTTGATTACATGTACAGTCATCGCCTACTTGTACAGTCAGGAGAGGGGATGGCTTTAATTAGTTTGATTACATGTACAGTCATCGCCTTCTTGTACAGTCAGGAGAGTGGGTGGTTTTAATTAGTTTGATTACATGTACAGTCATCGCCTTCTTGTACAGTCAGGAGAGGGGATGGCTTTAATTAGTTTGATTACATGTACACTCATCTCCTTCTTGTACAGTCAGGAGAGATAATGGTTTTAATTAGTCTGATTACATGTACAGTCATTCCCTTCTTGTACAGTCAGGAGAGTGGGTGGTTTTAATTAGTCTGATTACATGTACATTTATCCCCTTCTTGTACAGTCAGGAGAGATAATGGTTTTAATTAGTTTGATTACATGTACAGTCATCGCCTTCTTGTACAGTCAGGAGAGATAATGGTTTAATTAGTTTGATTACATGTACAGTCATCCCATTCTTGTACAGTCAGGAAAGGGGATGATTTTAATTAGTCTGATTACTAGTGAATAGGATTCAAATTATATTGCGTATTATTGCACTTAATCCCTCAAATAAAACTTGAAAAAGAGTCAAGGTCCCACTTGTTTTACTTGTGTACTAGGGTGGCATAGTTGGGAAAGGTTTTGCTAAGCTTAGCTTAAAACAGTACCGAGAATGTAACTGCCTGAATGAGCAATCATTAATGGTAATTCATTTTGTCATAATAATTCAATAATGGTAAGATAGAGCAAAAAAGTACAAAGATAGTTTATTCAATCCAAAAGAAAAAAACGTGTACATCTATACTACACTGTACTATATTTACTTGCGGAAAAAAGAAACTGCATTATCTAATATATGAAAAAATTATAAAAAAAAAAATAACAATAAACAAATTTTATTTTTTGTAATACTGTTAACAAATATATTCGTTACAACATTTCATAATCCATTAATGTTAACGTCCAATAACGTCAATTTCAGCACACTCGAAAGACACTGGTATTCGAACTTGAATTAACAAAGTTGATAATGCGTGTGACCACCACTTGCATTCACACATGCTTGACAACGGCGCCTCAATGATGCCACTAAAGTGTTCAGAAATGCTTGAGGGATGTTGTTCCAGATGTTGGTTAAAGCCTGGCCTAAATCAGCCAATGTCACTGGCTGATTTGGTAAACGGCGTAGACGTCGTTCAATTTCATCCCAGATGTGCTCGATCGGCGATAAATCGGGGAAAACAGCTGGCCAAGGCAAGACATCGACATTCTGTTGAAGAAAAAAGTCCCTGACTACACGTGCAACATGTGGCCTTGCGTTGTCTTGCTGCAGAGTGATGTGATTTTGCTGTCTCTGTATGAAGGGCATCACATGGCGCTGAATAATTTCGTCTTGATAGCGTACGCCGGTGAGATTTCCATTGACAATTTGTAGAGGGGTCCTTCCACGTGCTGTTATTCCACCCCACACCATAACGCTACTTCCACCGAATTGTCGACGTTGCACAACACAAGCGTCCTGGTACCGCTCCTCAACGCGACGATACACTCTACAACGGCCGTCACTGCTATCCAAATGAAATCTGGATTCATCAGTGAACAGAATATTGGCCCAGTCCTTTATTTTGAATCGCAGATGTCGTCTGCACCACGCTAGTCTAGCGATACGATTACGTTGAAGCAGTAATGGGCGCACCGCTGGACGTCTTGGTCTGATGTTGTGCTCGCGCAGACGATTACGCACAGTTCTTGGACTGATTGGTCGAAGTCCAGGAATGCTACGAGCAGTCAAACTTGCTGTCTGGAAATGATTTTTCAGGTGCACAAGTCTAATGTGGTTGTCCTGTCAACGCGACGTCACACGAGGACGCCCAGAACGTGGTCGATCCCAAATGTTACCACATTGTTGGAAACGTCTCCATAATGAGTGGATGGTGTTCCGATGAATTCCAAAGTGTCTTGCTACGATATTTTGTGCCATTCCAGATTGAAGCATTCCAACAGCACAATTACGTTGGTTTTCGCCGAGTCGTGGCATGACAGAAGGGTAAATATTTTCAAAACTAAAGTGCTTTCCTTAACGAATAGTGTCTAAACAAACCTTTTACACTTCTTATTCCAACATTGGCCAGTAAAACTCATGCGTACGAAAACTTCAATAAACAATATGTGTTCACTAACCATAAAAAATATTTAATATAAATATAGTACTTACAAGTACCCAAATTCAGAACTTTAATTTTTAGATTCAGAAGAGAAAATATTGCACGCTCGTAGAATATATAACGGGAGTTATTGGCCTTTACAAAACTGAAAGTAAAAGGCGTTTTCCTCCCTTTTAAAAAACGTACTTTGTGATTTTGTAAACAGTTATGCTAAATAGGAATGTGACAGATCAAATGTAAAACTTTCAGTGTGAGTCAATCGAGTTGTACATCGAGTGTCTGTACTCTGCACTATTCCATCATCCATTGTATACGACAAAGAAGAAACGACCCGGATTTTTTTTCCTGCACGATATTCGAAGTATAGAACTATATACATATATGTATCTGAGAGCGATTGTAGTTGTGGGGATGATTGATTAATTATAACGGTGAACACAGAAGTAAACAATTATTACGTTTGTGAGTTTGATTCAACAGGCACTATAGGAGAAAAAAATAAATACGCAAGTACATTTTTTTCTTCTTCGAAACTCACGTGGTTGTATGTATAGTCTTAATGGATAAGTGTAGATTCAGATGAATCATTAATTTAATAAGAAACATTGCATTTGTTAAACAATGCTAAAATGCAGTGAGATCACCACCGAGAACAATGTGATGACAGGGACATAACCAGAGTCAGCGGGGGGCGGCAAAGGTTGAATTCATAGGTTTAATCTTACGTTTTCGTTGTTGCTATAAAGAAAAAGTCAGAGGCGGCAACCAGCCAATGCATGGACCTTTGCAAGCAATAAGGACTTTCCAGTTGGATATAACAAAAAAAGATACATGTATACGATGTCAATCTCTCTCTCTCTCTCTCTCTCTCTCTCTCTCTCTCTCTCTCATATACATAAGATAGTCTATATATATTTTTTTCAGTTTCCATTTGTATGTAATGAATTCAACTGTGCATTGGCAACATCAATGTTTATAGGCCCATGATTAATTATCAAAATGGATATGACAGTGCATCGTTTATGAAAATTCAAGAAATTTGCCACCGTCCTGAGAAAATTTGCATTACCTGTAGAAATGATAGCTGATGAATATATTTTCAATATCATTCCCTGTACTAATATTCAGTTTATACCAACTGTTTTATGTGTTAATTTGGGGGGGGGGGGGGTAATATACGAACATGTAATTTAGTTGATACATGTAAATAATACGGATGTCAAGTACATAGCAGCATTCCATTACAGTTTTGTTAAATATGTACACCAAGTTCACTGGTCATATTATGTTCAGGATAGTCGCGGCAGCTCAATGGTATAGAGCGTTCGATTTGTAACCGGGAGGTCGTGAGTTCGAGCGTCACTCGTGCCAAGGCTGCGTCAAACCTAAGACTCTAATATAGGTAGTGATTGTTCCTTCTCCAAAGGCTCGGTTTTTTGAAAGTGAAAATCACGGGTCTTTTGGATATGACCTTAAAACTGACGCGGCTGGCGTTGGTACGTTAAAAACCCTCACTGCTGCGGCCCTGAGCGTAGGTCTAAATTTATGATACTTCACGTACAATATGTACAGCTGTTGACGTCTCAATATGAGTGGAAAATTCTCGACGGGACGTTAAGCAAACAACTAACATGGTCAGAAAGTTGGGTCACTCTTTTCTTTAAAATATGAAAGAAGTGTCGGAGCTTTGTCATTTGTGCATAGGATTTTAGTATTTTACATTCTTGAATATCAGTTATTATTATATGATTAAATAATTCCTAGCTCTCTAATTCGCTGAGATCCAACAATGTAGAAATCATACTACGTTATGTTTACCTGCACGTGACCTTCCAAGTGAACATAAGGAATTATTTTTTCCACATAGGACCAAAAATAGGTCGGGAACTTCCAATTTGACGCGATCGATTATACTTATTTTTGCCGTCCAATGAAAGTCCACGTTTCTCACTGGGTTCGGCTAAGATTTCAGCAGGTTTGTTTTCCGGTCGTCACATTAACAATCTTGAAGGGTTTTTTAATCATTTAATCATTATAATAAAACAATTATTGCTGTTTTTGAGGTCAATACGATGCTTTAGCCACATTCGAAGTACAATTTTCATCTCTCCCTTCGGGCTCGGTGAATATTGTACTCCTCAGGTGGCTAAAGCATCGTATTGACCTAAAAAACACAGCAATAATTGTATATTGTCTCATGATAGAAAGATTGTATATATTAAGATTTAATTCGATAGATAAATCAACGTGAATTCCAATCAGGTCTATGGAAATAATTTTGCCTAGAATCAGAAAATTAAACTAAATTCTTATAAATTTAATTTGTTCAGTGATAAATATAATTTGATATACGACAGTAATTTATTACGACCTATCATTTCAGGAGAAAATAAAAGAAATATTATAACACTTGATTTTTCCTATGAAAATTGCTTTGAATGTTTACTTCACTGCATTTCCATACTTCAAAATGTCATACAATATCATAAGTCCCAGTACATATTATAAACTTTGAAAAAAGTACATGTATCAGTTTTATTCATTTTTTTTTCAAACAAATTAGCACGTTTATGAAATATAGTTCAACCTATTAATTGCGATGAAAAATGCAACTTGTATTGAATGAATTTAATTATAATTTGCCAGCATTGACTAGTCAAAGTTGCACAAAGTTGATTTGTTACTTGTACAGTATAACGTTAATCACGATTAAATGATCATAGTTATAATAAAACTTGATACCCGGTATGTTACAACAATTTTCAGACTTTTGTATGTTATCATTCTTACTCGCTTTTAAATCTATCATGTTAAGTTAGTTTTAAATACAAATTTAGCATGCTATCTTAAGAAGTAAGTAAGAATAATTATCAAATTGTAAAAGAGAACTCTCTACATCTAATGCGATACTAGGCCGCCATATTTCACCGTATTATATATAGATATTGTATAACCTTGATAGTATGGTGTATGGAGTTTGGCTGCATGAACATTAGTAGTTCTTATCTATTGAGTTGAAATATTTTGCAACACACATGCAGCGCTACATGTAATTAGTATTTTTTCTACCTGTAAATAATCTTACTTACTGAGAAAGTTAAAGAAACATAATTTTTTTTTCATTTATAATTATATAATATTAGCGGTTGCTATGGTGACAGTATTCTAATGGGGATGTTTCCTATGATAACTGTTAGTTAAGATAATGTCTGTATGCTATACTTTAGAGGAAAATATTGACAAAACGTGTTTGTTCTTAATAAATATCATAACATTGTTTAGAATTGACTTCCAATTGTGTGCATCATTGAGTTTCAAGTGTTACAAATTCTACACCATAATATATCATATTCGTGACGTCATATCCCCGCAACCATGCAAGATACGACCATAAAATTTTCAATGCGCAATTAGGCATACATGTGTGTCATTTTAGAGCGAAAATCTCATTTTTGATAAATTCCTCATTTGGAACCCAAATTTCATGGCTGGTCACATATAACATACCAAAATCAAACAAACAAAACTATATATAAGCAACCCCCTCCCAAAGATAAACAGTTTAAACCACATCTTTATTTCTTTGAAAATGAGGGGATTGTTTATATTCGATCTTTCCTTTCCCCTCGTGACGAATATGAACCCCCAGCACCGTTTTCACCAGAAATTAACCCCACCCCAAACAAATGGTGAGCATCTTATAATCCATGCACTGGTAGGGTTCTTCAAAATAAGTGGACCCAATATCAATACCTTGTGTAATTACTATGAAAGCGAACCAAAAGACCCGTGGTTTTTTTTTCTTGCTTTCATCAACTATAAAGTCACCATAAGAAAATGATATAATCTCGTTTCGTGAATTGAGATGTCTTTTCAAAATATTTGTATGGCCCTGAAAAGGGTCGTTAGCTTTTGACACCGCCTTAGGGCGGTTTGTCTGTTGGGTGACATTTGGCCTGGGGAAGGTTTCTGTGTGGTGACATTTGGCCTGGGGAAGGTTTCCTTCTCTGAACTTATTCCTCGTCAGATTCGACTCGAATCTCGCCGAATATATGCACCTCTAGACGTTGCATTTCCTCGGCCTGGATTTTGGCGTACTCATAACAAACTTTCTTGAAACCTTCTATAACAACTAGTTGTAGGCGGTAGCTGTAATGGAATGATCGAGGGTTCATTCCCGTGGCTCTTTCGTATCTTTTTAGCACCTCCGACATCTTGTAGTTCAGGAGGGATATTTGTTCGCACGCCCGGCGGAACTTTCTTTTTGTCTGAGCCAAATCACTCTTTAACACCTACACCATGTATAGTACATGTGCTCCTCAAAAGGATCCTCAGTCACCATTTCATTTTCAACTCCGTCGCTCGGAATTTCTTGCTTTGGAGTCGGTTGTTGTGGTTCCATCGTGAGAATGATGTCGTTGTTGATGATGATAGTGAAGATTTATAGTGCAGACTGCCCAGTAGGGGCCCTGCTACACTAGGTTTGTTGCGGCGAAGCGACGATGGTGGTGGACCATCGGATCCCCTGGAAACGGGGACGGGTCTTCTTGAAGATCCGGGGATGGTTAGGTCCTCCAGAAGGTGGTGGATGGGTCCATCTCCTTTTCCTAGAGTCGATCGCCCACGGATCCCCACAGTATAGTCGGGGAAAGGACTTCTTGAAGTTAGATTGCTATTCTTCATCTGTGGTCGATCAACCCTCGGGTCTCCCTCAGTAAAATCGGGGAGACGGTCTTCTTGAAGACTGTGTTGAGGATACGGCAAAGGAGGTACGGAGGGAGCACCCCATCGGATCCAGTGCAGAAACCCACCAGCTCTGTGCTTGAATTTGTCTAAATAATTTAGATAGTCGCCTAAATTTCCTTAGTTACTGGCCGAAAGCAGAAGGATAGTTGTGTGTGCAAATGTATTTATGGCCGAAAGTGTTTAACGCGGAGTTGACCAAGCTCGCACGTCCATGACTTTATGAGAAAGCCATAGAAGACGCGTTAGACCACTGTCTTTAATAGATAGTTGGCTTTAGCACCGATGCGTTATTGTATAAAGAATTACTTGATAAATTGACGTTAGTATTGATTTATATTATATGTATATATGTATGTGTGTGACTGTAGGTGGAGGGTTATGTAAGTATGTGTGTATGTGTAGGACATGTTGATCTATAAAAAATCAATTCATAGCAAAATTCAACAAAACTCTTATTGACTATAATCATGTAAACTTCATTACAATATTGTTAAATCTTCAAAAAATCCTTATTTTTACCTTTATATTTGAGAGAGGGTCTACATAGGCTCTGCCTGTTGCCCAATCCTGTTGAGTTTCTCAATAAAATATGTTTAAATTTCAAAAAAAAAAAAAAAAAAAAACACCAAAAAACCATACCCTCGAAAAATTCTAGATTTTGTTCATTAAAAATGCCTGGTATATTTTTACATTAAAAAAGCAAAGAAAAGCGGAAATAATCACCACCCCCCATAGAAAAAAAGAACCACATCCCCCAAACAAGTGGAAAGTAATTTTTAATAATTCACGTGAACAATTTTGGGTCTCTCTATCAGTAATTAAACCCAATATTAATGAGCATCATGAATCAAACGATTCGTGGTTTTTCTGTAATTTTGACTAATGTAGATGATGCAATATAAAGTGAACATGAGAAAATGATAGAATCTCGTTTCGTGAATTGAGAGGTATCTTTTCAAAATATTGGTGTGGCCCTGAAAAGGGCCGTTGGTTTTTATTAACTCTATAGAACAGTTGACCTGGGGAAGGTTTCTCTCTGTCTGATCTAGTCGACAGGCTCGTACTCCTCGTCAGTGTCGACCAGAACTTCGCCGAATATATGAATCTCCAGATTTCGGATTTCCTCAGCCTGGAATTCGGCATACTTACCGGAGACTTTCTTGAATCCTTCAATGACGTCCATCTGGAGGCGGTACGTGTATTGAAATGATCCAGAGTTCATTGCCTTGGCCCGATCATGTCTCCTCTGCACCTCCGACAACCTGGAGTTAAGGAGGACTACTTGTTCGCACGCCCGGCGGAACTTTCTCCTTGTATTAGACAACTCCCTCTTTAACATCTCTATCCTTGCATTATGCATGTACTCCTGAAAAGCGGCCTCGGCCACCAGTTCTTCTTCATCTTCGTTAGGGAATTCTGGTACAGATTGCTCTGGAGTTGGTCGTTGGGATTCCATCGTGATAATGGTGAAGTTGTTCTCTCTAACACGAGTTTATATAGGACGTACTCCATGAGTTCCAGATGTCACGCGCAGAGTGATTGTACTCATTGGTTGTCAACTACACGCCCGTTTACGGATGAACCGACCTATGACCTCCGGATGGCATCTCATTCTCACATTCAATGATGTCAATTATCATCCTGCCAGCTATACTTACTGCAGCAGTAGTAAACGTCAGAGATAAGTAAACATCGTTTACCTATACAATTAAATTGTCTACCCACCTTAATTAATCTACAGAGAGAGAGAGAGAGAGAGAGAGAGAGAGAGAGAGAGAGAGAGAGAGAATAACTTGTGAAGTCATTGCTACATGTAATATAGAAGTGTTGTATCAATGATTATTGTACATTCAGAGGAAACATTTTTCGTGTTGGGAATTTTAAACTCGTTTTCACGATTTTGCTATGGACACTTGAAAAGAAGGAAGAAAATTTTGTATTTGGTATACCTTGATAACACACGTTACAGCACACAGTAATTTGCTAAATGAATAAATAAAAGTCCCTCAACCGTGTTTTATATTAATCTACGTAATTCATACTCAAATGGTAAATATAATCTTTTTCTGAATATACTTGCATAAATTCTCATCTAAGCCCACTTGAAGCCATAGTCCCCCGTCCCCCCCCCCCTTCGCTCCTCCATATCCCATATGAATTCGAAACTGTGCGTATTTATAATAATACCCTGGTACTTGAAATATTCGGAGAAGTGTGATAAAATTTCAGATAAACTGGACAGTATTTGCACTATATGAGAATGGATTTAAATTATACTTGACATAAAATTTGTTAAAAGAAATCTATGCTAAACTACACGCCTTGGGGCATGATAATTTAACAACTAAATACCTTAGCTATATAATAAAAGGGTTATTGAACTTATATAGGTGAATATTGGCACTCGTTGGCTGTCAAAATGCACTCGCAAGCTCGTGCATTTTCACAGCCGTATATGGCAGCCGTTTTCAGCGTACAAGTTTTATTTGTTATTCTGAATATATGTAAATAAATCATATACCATTGAATTGAGCAGATCCTAGTCTTTTAACCCAATCAAGTTTTGTGGAGTTTAAATACGCGGCATATTTCGGCCAAAACCTTGTTCTCAGTATGGGACCACATTTTTTAAAGAATACATGCACCTCATTAGCCAATAGGGGTCGTTGATTCAAAGACTGTTCAACCCTACAAAATCACTAGCACATGCGCCCAGCGCCTGAAAAGAAACAATAAAGGAATATCATTTTTGTTTACAAAGTATAGAATTAGTTAGTAGTAGTATTATACTTTCTTTAATTAAATGGGCATCATTATACTTTTTTCAATCATAGACAAAAAAAGTACATAATTTTTTCTTATATTTTTTTTATATAGAAAAGATTGAATTACGACAATCAAACTCTGGAATGAGCTAAAAGCGGATATAAAGTATTCTCCAACTTTATCCATATTCAAGTCTAAACTCAAGATGATGGAAATTCCAAATATAAATCAAAGTACTGAAAGTACTGAAAAGCGCTAAGCTGACTTCATGAATTCTGTATGTAATGTTAGTGAGCAGGAACAACATTAAAAAAAGGTTTATGCATTATTCTTTATTTTCGCATAACTAAGTAGTACATTTTCTGTAAGAAAATAACAAATATGGATTGGAAGCAATGTCCTGAAACTTTTCAACACGTTGAAATATAAATTTTATGTGATGCTGTTAAAACAATGGTCACTATGATAATTTTGATCCCACACTAAACTAAAACCCTGTCCTTGGATCATGAAATTTACAATTTTGGTAAAGGACACCTGTTCTTATTAAATATCTATAATCAGAATTTAGTATCAATAGCATTACCACCGCTGCGGTGGTCCAGAGGTAAAGTGTTCGCTCTGTATGCGGGCGGTCGGGGTTCGAATCCCGGCCGCGACAGACCTAGTTCGTTAAACAGGTAGTGACAGTTCCATCATCAAACTCTCGGCATCAGGTGTGAATGTCACGGGTCCTCAGAGATGGCCTTTTAAAACGGATGTCCCGTGTCACAGTAGGTGTGGCACGCTAAAGAACCTTCACTGCTCAATGGCCGTAAGCGCCGAGCGTAGGCCTAAATTTGAAGCCCTTCACCGGTCTTGGTGACGTCTCCAAATGAATTAAAAATTATTGAGAAGAACGTTAAACAAGATACAATCAATCAATAGCATTTAAGGCTATGTTATTCAAATATTTGACAAATGAACACTTTATACCCTGTTTAGCTCCCACCCATCTTCCCAAGGCAAGGGTTTCTGATCTGCTCTGCTCCGGTCCCTGGATCATTAAATGCTCTACATGACTATGCATTTTTTTCTTTTACAGATGTGATGTTATAGAGAAGAACATTTTTGGTAGAAAATGTGAAAACAGTTGTAATGGTAGTTTTCGGTATAAAGTGTTCAATTGTTATTACGCAACTAACTTACTGTTGTGTTCCAGTTAAATAGTGTATGAAATATCTTTAGAATACAACTGAAATGAAACAAATCAATAGTTTGATACATATATGTAAGTCACTTATAATAGAAAGGAACAAACAAACTGGACAAAAAAGAAAATTACACATAACCACATACACTAACAAATGACACATGTCAAAACACACCAATAATGCAGGATTATGAAACGCTTTACATCCATTTCATTACCTTACCAGAAATCATTTAAATACACACATAAACATGCATCTGTATGACTTGTACTACAGAATCCAGTGCATAATTATCTGTAAATAACAATCAAACCATGAAAGTGGAATTATTTTTTGTAATCAATAATGAAGTTATTTTCAATTCAAAATCAGGTTGGAGAGAATCTGAATCCAAATAAGTCAGATAAATACATGTATAACTGAAAACAAAATTTAGGAAGTTATTTAGAAAAGATGTTCATCATACATGTGCAATATTACTTTGAAACTGAATACTACGTCATCAACAAGAATGGAGATAGCTCATGTTTAACATGAAAGTTAGTGCAAGAGGATATACTAATTCAAATATGATGATGAATTAGACTAACATATAAGCATGGATTTAAATTTAGCAATTGTAGTGATTGTTTGTTATACGTAAATCTAACCACCCCCCCCCCCACCAAAAAAAAAAACCAACAAGAGTTTGTACACAGGTACATTAAACGCTGTACTCATCAACTTGTGTGTATTACACTTCTTGTGTAAAAGCTCATATTCATATTGCAAAGGAGACTCATCCGTTTGTCTGAATGAGACATAATACACATTGCTATTGTTTTAATTTTATAAAACAGTTCTTTATATGAAAATGCTAATAACCTTAGCAAAAAACTATAAGATTCGAAGCTTGTGTAGGAGTTCTAATATGAAAAAAAAAATGTAACAGATAAATAAATATACAAAATTTACAACATGTAAATGTAGCTAAATGATAATCCCAAACTAGGCACTGAAAAGTTACAAAAGTAATTTTCAAACGGTAATGTTCAAACCGCTGTTAGAAATAATGAAGAGACATCTCACCAAAAAACTAAATGAAAAGATCGTTCAGCGAAAACAAAATGTGGGGACAGGGAACAACGAGAGTACATCCATGCCCCTCCCCCTTCTTCATCATTTGTACGTTCGGAAATACATGTAGCATATGCATGTCATTGTCAATTGTTTGTTTGAAGTACAAAGAAATTGAAAACACGATTACTTTTCGTTGTATGTAACGTGATGTGGACCGCAAACTATTTCACATTCATGCTTGACACAATGGCAATGTTTATCTATCTAACACTTGTTCTAAACATATGCATTTCAGTATACAGCCCTCGTAAAATTCCACGCGGTGTTTTGAATACTTGAAACCGGGGTATTGTCTTCCATAATATAATATAATATAATGTTGTACCTTTTATCTTTTCTTTGCCCCAATACTATTATTTTTAGTCTCATTTTTGAAACTAAATTCACGAAATCAAATTTGATTGTGTTGACGATGATTCTGAAGAATATCTTGGTCGTTTAGAAATAATAAAGTAAGCTTAAGTTACACCGTTGCATCCTCTATATTTCTGCATGACCGACTTACATATATGATCGGGGAAAGTGTACGCAGTTACGCAATATCATCCTTCTGAGATCTCTGTCCTTCGCTGTCAAAGCATAATCGTGCACAAATTCTTTCTCGTTCACAATGGATGCGGATCAGTTAATTTTTTACAGTGTTGCACACATTTTTGCTGCGTCGGACAACAATTTTACTGAGTCGGAACAGCAGCCAAAACACACATGGAAAACCCTCCTGATTCGTGTATAGCTTAATGACGTGGCTTCTAATTATAGATTGCACCATGCAAATTGATTTTCCTGGCCTCTAAGCGTCATGCGAAGGTAACAATGCAAAGGCATCCTAGCTAAAACGGTTTCATACACATATTTTAGATTTTGAATCACTTTAATTATTACAGACGCAGATTCAAATGGGAATTTTAACTGAAGAATGACCTGCATCTGTGTCTCACTTTCCCCAAGAATGAGTACAAAAATATCACCCTTTTTATACATATTTTATTCACTGTTAAACGAACTGTATTTCCGGGGGGGGAATGCAACTGCAGATATGAATGTTATCCCCGTGCTAGATCGCTTGCAAAATTACGACTACTTTAAACACGACTTGACTACAGCGATGCATAAATTCGCCTATAGGTGGCGATAAACCGGAAACATGATGACGAAAGCAAAATCCAACTGGCGGCAATAAGCGCTCAAGCTACGCTTAGCGCTTAAAAAAGCACTTTAGTTTTGGCAATAGACGAGAAAATATTATTCTCTGTCAGTTACGGAATAAAGCTAGTGATTTGAATGCTCATTTATTGAAAGATTATTTGACTGATGATCCACATTGTTTGCATTGTTGTTATGAATTTAAAGGGAATATGTATTATTTCCTTGAATGTGCAAAATATAATCATCAAAAAGATATTCTTATGCAGCAATTTCATGACATCGGTGTCCCGTTTCAATTGAACTATATTCTATATGAACAGTGCGACATTTAACTCTGGACACGACACAAGTCCGGAGTTTCGCCAACCCTTTTATTAAGGATACAAATAAACCCTTTACAAAAAAAGATGGGATTTTATGTTCACAAGACATGCACCAACATTTACACTTGTACCTATTGTAGTTTTTAAGAGATTTCACCTGAAATCAAAAAATCCCATGGGATTTTGGAGGGATTTTTAATCCCACTTGGGGGATTTTCACTCCCACCAAAAATCCTATGGGAGAAAAAATATAATTTCTCCCATAGGATTTTAACTCCCATATTTAAACTTAATATGGGATACAATGTCCCATAGGAGGAAATGTCCCATAATGAACATGAAATGGCAGTAAATATCCTATTTGAGCATGAATGGGAATAGATATCCCAAATAAAACACAGGATGGGATTTTTATTCCATGAATATAACAATAAAACAGAAAATTGTATCTTAAAAAGTGGTGTTTGTCATGATTCTTAAAATGTACTTAAAAGCCAAGGCATGACATTAATTTTTAAATATATATAGTAATTATAAACTCTTATGTGTAGGCCTATGTGTTTGTGAATAAATGTCTAAAAAACATGAAAGATAATAAAGGATATTAGAGCTCTGCATTACTAAACTTTTCCCCATGCAATTTTAATTGTATACATATAACCCTTGCACAAAAATATTCATATAAAATTGGACGGGACTATATTATTGCAACAAGCAGACAAGAACACTATGAAATACTCATTCACACACGGGCACTGTAAGTTAATGTAAATATATAGTATGTGCATGTATAAATATATACACATGCACATGATACTACATGTATCTATTTACATCAACTTCCATTGCCCGTGCATTCACATGCAGTTGCTCACATTCACTATTCACAACCCTTCATATGTCGTCAGGTGTTAAAATATGTTCACAGGAACCGTTAATTTTGTCAGTGTATTAATAATAGTGTGGGTATATACCATATACCGTACCATCCCCTAATCAGCTGCTATGGGGGGGGGGGGGGGGGGGGGGACCTACAAGGGCTGATACTTCACTCAAAACTTCGTTTCAAAAAAGTTCTTAAAATTATCGTCACCCACCATCCTTGTGGTTTTATAAAGGGTAGCAGTATTATTACTACATATTAAATTAAAAGTTCCTGTGATATGTTGTTGAATTACGGAATAGGCCTAGCTTACAACTTGTTTACATGTTCTAAAATTAGTGTTAAGTGCTTACGGTGAAAGATGAACTCTGCTAGGTGATGCTAAGTTGTTTAGTGAACCGAATCAGACATCTCAAATAAGATTCTCGATTATTTAACAACACAAGAATCGTTTTACAAAATGCATGCTTCGGTCCATCTTTCCCTCCCTTCTACAATCGTATTCATTCTCAAGTCAAAGTACTTTCTCCGATTGCTATCATTACCTTAAGCGTCGAAAAGACTTTGACAGGCGTGTCCGAATAAACGGTTAACAGACGTCTCGACTCTAGGGAAGTTCGGCTCTAAGTGTTCTAAACATCTCGAGCGATTTTATAGTGACAAACTTCTATGGTTTTCGACATTTGTGTATCAATGTTTTATGAATATTGTAGACTATTTTACTCATAAAGCAAAGTAATGTTATCGCAAATTTTTAGGTCTACTTACAAATGTATTAACCCCGAGATCCGCCACTAATTAGTTACACAAGTTGTGTGGTTACAACAGTCTTATCATTTTAATTTCATTGGATGATAAAATAGATGACGTTAATATTTTGAATACCTTGTATACGCAAAAGAATTTAACTATACGATGTTTATTTTTCAAATTATAACTTCAGTGGCGAATGGTCGGATCCCCCGTCCCATTCCCATCCCTCACGCATAGTACTAATTATTTCCCCAGCCACTTAATGACCAGATATACACGACTATTGAATGTAAAACACTGTTCAGTCATTGTGTACTCCCAATTAATTAACAATCTACCCTCGTAAATCATAATCGTTACGCTTCGTTGGACATGAAACCTTAAATCAATCCATTGACACTACTTAGTCAACGATTTTGTATTGTGATACATTTCTATGATTTCGGACATTTATATATCAGGATTATCTGATTTATTTATCAGTGTTCAAAAAGCAAAGTACATGTACCGTTACAACGATTTTATACCTACTTCTTATAATAACCCCCTGGATCCGCCACTAGCTAAATTAATTCTGGTGATGCCTATAACAGCGGTACATGTACTCACCTATCATTCTAACTTATTGAAAGTTAAAATAAATGTAGATATAATATAAACATTTTGAATACTATATATATATATATATATATATATATATATATATATATATAAAGGCATGCCTTCATCATATGATGTTATGATGTTTATTAACTTTAGTGGTGGATAACCGAGAACGACACCCCACCCCTACTTCGCACAATTCAATTTCTAATATTGACAAGCGGCCCATTTTGACCAGATAGACATTACCCTTGAACGTAAAACACTGGTCAGTCATTGTGTATTTCTAATAAACAAACTTCATCATTGAATACAGACCGTTAATGTTGCCACTGACACTACTTAGTCGTGAGTTGATTTTGTACGTGATAAATTCCTATGATCTTTACTCGTATGTTTCATTGCTTATTTAGAGTTTTTATTTGTTTGGTTTTTCCCCCTTCTTCTTCTTCTTCTTCTTCAAGAGCAAAGTATTGATATTGCAGTTTAACCCCCCTGGAACCGCCAGTTATTAGGTAGACGTATGCTGTTGATCTACTAATTAGGTAAATGAAGTCAATGGATATCTGCGGTAATATTTAGCGTTATTCACTTAATATTAGCTTCCTAACTATATTGAAAGTTGAAATAAACGTTAACATTTCGAATACTTTAAATATCTAGGATACATAATCATACGAGGATTATTTTTTAATATTTTGAAATTAGAAAAACAACTTTAGAGGCGGAGGAGCGGAAGCCATCCCTCTTCCTGCAGGATTTATGGTCCAAAATTGACAAAAGGCTCGTTTTGACCAGATAGAAATGGCACTTTCAAACGGAAAATATTGGTCAGTCATTGTGTACTTCCAATTAAAAAAACTACTCCCATTGTAACTCTACTTAGTCCCTGGTATTCTACAATGTACAATTTGAATATATCATATCTGTATGGTATAAACAGTCACACGATGTTTAGTTCGGAAATTAAAAAAAAAAATGTAGTGGGGACACTGGTCAGTCATTGTGTATTCCCAATTAACAAACTACCCTTTTAAATCCTACTCGTTACGGTTCGTCAGACATGACAACATATCCGAACTAGTCTTGTATGTATGGATGTACTTGTTTATTGTAATTAAGGTCTGCTTCGCAATGAAAACCTGGTATCATTGACAATTAATTGTTATTCCACTTAGTCATCGATTTTTTATGTGATACATTTCTCTGATCACGGACATTTATATATATATATCAGGGTTGTCTTGTCAGGGTTTATTTATCATTATTCCAACCTCTGGATCCGCCACTACCTAAATAATTTTGGTGATGCCTATAACAGCGGTACTCATCTATCATTGTAACATTACAGGGCCGTAAATTAACCTTCAATTTGGAGGAGGCAGGAAATTAGGCGGGGGTCTGGGGGCCGCCCAGGCCCCCAAACGCTGAGCACATTTTGTGCACACTGAACACGTTTCGTGCAAAACCCTTGATTCTAGGGCCTTCTAAGATGTTACTTGACTAACTCATTCTAAAAGAAAGATTTGGAATGCTTTTTAAGGGAGGTATCATGTTCTTAGTTATTGGAAACAACATAAATTCTAATGAAGTTTAAATTTAAATTTTTTTTGGCTCAAAAGTTGGAGGAGGCAGCTGCCTCCTCCGCCTCCATGTAATTTACGGCCCTGCATTATTGGAAGTTAAAATACAAGTAGATATAATGTTAACATTTTGAATACTTTACATATATACATGTTAAGGAATTCATCATATGATGTTTATTAACTTTAGTGGTGGATGACCGAGAGCGAACATCCCCCTCTCCCTCGCACAATTCAATTTCTAGAATTGACAAGTGGCCCATTTTTACCCTTGAACGTAAAGCACTGGTCAGTCATTGTGTAATTCCAATTAACGAACTTCACCATTGAGTCCTGACCGTTACGCTTCGTCAGACACTAACCCACTAATACTATCTATAGATACTGATTTTGTACGTGATAAATTCCTGTGATCTTTACTAGTATGTTTCATTGTTTATTTGGAGTTTCTATTTGTTTGGGTTTTCTATTTTTTTCTTCTTCAAAAGTAAAGTATTCATATTGCAATTTAACACCCTGGATCCGCCACTTTTTTTAAGTAAACGTATAAATATAATTGTGTTGATCTATTGAGGTAAATGAAGTCAATGGATATCTGCGGTAATATTCAGCGTTATTCACTTAGCTTCCTAACTATATTGAAAGTTGAAATAGACAGCGTTAACATTTTGAATAATTTAAATATTTAGAAAAGATAATCGTGCGGTGTTTATTTTTGAATATTTTGAAATTTAAAAAAAAAAAAACCTTTAGCGGCGGAGGAGCAGAAGCCACCCCTCCTCCTGCAGGATTTATGGTCCAAAATTGACAAAAGGCTCGTTTTGACCAGATAGAAATGGCACTTGAACGGAAAATACTGATCAATCACTCTACTTAGTCCCTGATATTCAAAACAATGTACAATTTCAATACTTCATATATGTACAGGAAATAATCACACGATGTTTAGTTCGGATATAAAAAAAATATAGTGGCCCAACTGGTCAGTCATTGTGTATTCCCAATTAACAAACTATCCTTTTAAATCCTAGTCGTTACGCTTCGTCGGACACGACAACATAACACATTGACCCTAACCGAACAAGTCTTGTAATTAAGGTCTTCTGCTCCCAAATGGAAACCTGAATAAGATATCATTAAGGTCTTCCGTTTCCAACGGAAGATTTCGATGTTCTTGACACTACTTAAATAAATAAAAAAAATAGTGGTCCCACTAGTCAGTCATTTTGTATTCCCAATTAACAAACTACCCTATTAAATTCTACACGTTACGCTTCGTCAGACACGAGATCATAAGCCATTGACCCTAACCTATCTAGTCTAGTATATATGGGTTTTTTGTTATCTATGTTATCATTATGGTCTTCCGCTTCCAAAAAAGATTTCGTTGTTATTTTTTACACTACCTAGAGACATAATCTCGAACATTTATGTATCGATGATTTGTTGTTTGTTGTAATTTTTGGTGGAAGCTTTACTGGAGTTGAAATAGTTATGGTTGATATTGGAAATAGATTTTACAATGAAGAACTAATACTGTCTTCATTACTAGGAAAACTTTAGTAGCGGACTGATCAAAGCACCCACCCTTTCCCCAACCCCTCGACCAGCCATCACGTATAGTTCATTTTCCAAAATATATAGATGCAACACTTGATCGTAAAATAGTGATCAATCAATGCATATTCCTAATCAACAAAATACCTTTAAAAGTGCGACATTTAACTCTGGACACGATAAAAGTGCGGAGTTTTTTGTCTATGACAACCACATATTTTCCTCAATAAAAACACTGAAAATTTCACTCTGTCATTAAATGTACGTATACGACGCGATCTAATCAAGCCCCATGTGAAAATTACCCTTATCAAATGTTACATACTTCGGATTTTTATTGAGCTTAATCCTAAATATTGCACATCTAGATAATTTTCCAAAAATATATGAAACTTTCTACTTGTATCAAAATTCTTTCTGTTTTATATCTTCTAAATTTTATCATAGAGTTAACTAACAGTCTCACTTGCGGAATTATGGGGTGTTTTCAGCCCTTCACCGGCAATGGTGACGTCTTCATATGAGTGAAAAATTCTCGAGAGGAAACTTAAACAATATCCTATCAATCAAAACTGAGTCTGTTTTCATATCCATGTAACGTGTGTCTCTAGTACTTAATACATTCTAAGGAACTAAAGATCATGCACCCAATGTTGGGAATGAACTAAGTAAACTTTATTTGTACACTTTTAATGCGATATAGTTTTAGACTTTTTTTTTCATTAATGTATATTAAATATGCGCATGCCAAATATACAGCTTTTAAGAATAGAGATATGCAATCAAAATACTTTAGAGAGTACTGGTGCTAGTTTTTGCAATAAAAAGAAGAGAGAAAAAAGCAGGAGCTTTCATAGGCTTTGTTCCCTGGAACCACCCAGGACTTTGTCCTGGACTTACTGAGGTCTAAAGCCGGTCTTTAGACCCACCCACCCAGCAATTTCTCCGGGCCCCAAACTGAAATATTGCACCCGCCTCTGAATACAATACATAATTCATGGTTATCTTTCTTTAAAATCAACAAATGTAAATTCATGTAATACTACACAATTGTCTGTTACTTGAATGTGGCCATTTGCATGGATCTTGAGAGATAATTCAATTATCCCCTAGATTATAACGCGAGAGTCTGAAGGATAGAGCCAGTCAGACAGCAGAAAGGCATGCGCATGCGCACGCGTGTAGATTCTTCTTTTCCAATATAATTTCATACTAGAGCATTACACACCCGTTTTTATTTGTCAAACTGCGTTTTGGAAATCTTAAAATCTTCAATTCAAAATACCCAGTCTAAGCTTCGATGATTCGGGCTATATGAACTTCGTATTATCAGGGGCGGGTCCAGGAAATGCGGTTAAAGGGAGGGGACGCCACTTTATGAGGCAGGGGTCTGGGGGCCGCCTTGAGGCCCACAGTGGATCCAGAGGAAAGCGCTGGTGGAGTTCAGGGGGGCGAAGCCCCTGGAAGCTCCGGGATTTTACAGGGCTTGAAATATGTCTCCTATTTAGTCATTTGTGAAATTAATAAAATGACTCAAATTTTATGGGTTTTAGAACAAAATTAAGTTCTCCCAATAAAGTAATGCAAGAAATCAAAAGGTTTTGTCAATTATTTCTCCGGGAGTGGAAGAAATTATTGCTTCTTTTATCGTTTTGTACATTTTTCTAAACAAGATACCGCGATTTACCTTAAATTTGAAAATTTTAGGTGGGGGAGGGGGTTGCACTGAATATAGGTGTATGGAAATGTATAGATCTATGTACGTGCATTTTAATAACCAATTGGGACTTCACTTCAGAGTAACACAAACTGGGACTAAAGCATGCCATTCCTAACACTAAAAGCTGGTCTGAATCCCCCCCCCACTCGCTTATATACCCTACAAAATTTACCTGCAATATTACATAGTATTTACTAATGTTAATTATTATAAGTTCTTTTCATTAAAAACATGGAATTTACAAATGGATGAAAAATACAAATTTCACTACATAGACTTAGGTGTACAAGTGGTTTTCGTCAAGTTTCCGCACTCATTTTTCATCTTGAAAGCTTTCTCCCTGCAAAAACTTGGTGTGTCCTGCTGAAACTTGATATATCTACGTTGTTTTCAAGTAGTTTCCGCAACGAAAATTTGCTGAAAGCTGATCAAGTTTGCGCAAATTTCGGTTTGCAGAAACTGTTCTGTTTTAGTATGCACATTGCTATACTGATAGTCTACCGCAAAGTTTTGATAAGTTTCCGCAATATTTTAGTTCTGTATCAGTTTGTACAATATGGTGTATACCAATTTTCAGCTTTGTGGAAACTTACTGAGACTTTATCATCGCCATGTAATTATAATAGGATGTTTGTGTTGCAATCAATATATAGAATTTTTAAAAAGATAACTGAAATCACTCGGACTAAATGCAAAGACAGCCTGTTACATGTATATTATAATTTGCGGAATGTGTTTTTCCCCTTTCGTTGTTAGTCTCACCCCCTCCCTTTGGGGGGATGGTGGTGGTGGTGGTGTTCATTTGTACTAATGAAGTATCACCTATAAGGTGTCAGTATATTCTGGTAGATAATTGCAATATACACCAGTGGCGGATTTAGAGGGAGCGCAGGCGGAGAAATAAATGACAAAATCTTTTAATTTTTTTAATTACTTTATTGGGAGAACTTAATATTTTCCAAAAAAAAACCCTTATTTTATTAATTTCACCTTATTAAAATGATAGAAAATACATGTAGTACAAATGACTAAATAGGAGAAACATTTCAAGCCCCATAAAATTTGTAAAACCCAGGAGTTTCCGGGGGCTTCGCCCCCTGGGCCCTAACCAGGGCTTCGCCATGGACCCACTGCCTCATAAAGGGGCGCCCCGTAACCACAATTCCTGGATCCGCCCCTGTACATGTAGATATGAGGAGATACTGTCTGCATAAGTTGATTAGCTCATCAAACGCACCTCCTGCGATGTGAAAGTGAAAATGGCTGCAATCCTCGCCGGCGGAATTATGGTAAGGTTCAATTTCAGCAACTATTTGCGATAATGTGCTCCACGAAGATTTCCTTAAAGATTACAATTATTCTGAATGAACCCTGTGCTTCCTAATCCCCGTAATGTAGTTCTTGTTCATCAGTGGCGGATCGAAAGGGTTGTAGTCACTCCACTTTACTTCCATAGTTTTAAACAAAACTGGTCATTTTACCAGTTTGCGATATTCACCCATCTTTGGGGCCGGGGCGGAATAGGCACAAACTTGGGTCGCAATCCGCTCATCCTTTAAACAATTCCTGGATACGCCCTTGCCCACAGGCACCTTAAATATGGATATTACTACCCCCCCCCACCTTTTTTCATATTTTTTTTTTGGTGGGAATAATTTCTCTGAAATGTATGAATTCGTAGTCTATTTCATCCCTCTTTCGATTTATGTAATCGTTTCACGCTTTTTTGTAAGCTTTAGAGATTGGCCTTCTACCGGTATAGAGATTGGCCTTCTACCGGTATAATAAAATTCATTTTATTATATACCAGTAGAAGGCCAATCTCTAAATACATGTATCCATACTTCCGGTGCCCTTGCCCGTGGAGAACAATACGTAAAGTGCACTTGTAAATATATTACCATTTTGTCTGTAATGATATTTACGGGTGTATTCAATACCACCTTCTAATAAAAACACGGGGGTGGGGGTGGTATCGTATAGACTCATTATTATCATTACAGACAAAATTACCGGTTCCTGTGATTAATATTGATTTATGTTCACAAAATAAAAATTAAATCAAAATCGGAACCAGGAAAGCTTAATTGATTCCCAACTACATGGAAATGGACATAAGATTTTAATAGTGATATTGTTTAGCTACAGTTCATAATGCATAAGATATAATTGCAAAAGTCTATCTGTTAGTTGGATAATATCTTGTATACAATATAAGAATTTCATAAGTTAACATCAGGGACCTATATACTAACTAGTATATAGGTCCCTGTTAACATCAACACTGTTCCAAGTATCTGATTTAAATCATTACTTCTTTTTACTGGCTAACAATTTATATTTCTATTAATTTGTCTTGAAAATGAAAAATCCATCGTACCACTGGACCTGTTCATAAAATGAAATTGATCCAACTTCGCCCCAAAATCACAGATTAAGCAGTGGCGGATCTAGACCTCACTGTGTGTGTGTGTGTGTGTGGAGGGGGGGGGGGGGGCTTTTTTGGTCAAGCAGAGGAGATATGGTTTTGGTATTAAATGTTAATGAAAATTGAAACATCCATACTTCTTCATTATACTAGCCCGAATATTTAGAAGTAATTGTCAAAGTGCACAAATGATCTTACAAAGATTTGGCCTAAAAGCAAAATATGCTTGACCTGGACCATTTAAATTGGCTTTAAAAGTGTTTCAGGTGTTTCCCCCCAAAAAGTCACTAAAATGATTTTAAAAGATTTTAGATGACCTTATAGAAATTAACAAATTTTGCACTAATCAAAATTTATAATCCATAGTTTTGAAATGTTTGAGTGGAGTATGAATGGTTAGTATGGGTGATTATATATCAATTGTACATCTTACCTTTAAAAGTATATATTATGATGCACTTAATTTCTATTTGTACAAATAAATTAAAAAAAATTAAGCCTAAAAAAAATAATTTAAAAAAATTATTATAATCCGAGTATTAATGTGCATTAAATTATACTTTGTTGTACAATATGAAAAAGGTACAAATTAAACAAATATTAGAAAGAGATTACATATCTTAATGGTAGTATAAGTTAACCACATTCACTAACTGCAAAATTGTAGCTCTCTGAGAAAATATTGGGACAGATCTGTACCAATTAATATTTTCTCAGAGAGCTACAGTTCTGCAGCTATGCATTCACATGATTATGAATTTCACAATATTTCATATGAATTTAAACGTAAAAATTAAAATGTATCCTTTGCCTTTGTATTGGGTAATGTATATTGCAACATAATTTTCAATGTTCATGCTGAGAATTGCTTTGCCATTATTTTCCAAATATCACCATATAAGCCCACAATATTACATATTATGTATCAAATGAATTATTTATAATATTGACTGAAATAGCATGATATGTTGATCATGATATGAAATGCTTATAAAAGTATTAGATGGCAAATTACAACCTCACAAAGTCATTCACCCAGTAATTGTAGATAAGGAACAATGAGAAACAAAGCCAGGGGCTTGCTGAGCTGTAAAGAACATCCCATGTGTATTATACACAAAGGGATTAGTTGGGGTAAAAGTCACAAGACAAAACCTGGGTACAGATATAAAAAAATGAACAAAATGACCATGCAAGGACAAAGTCAATATTAGAAGTTTATTAAAGCATAATAACAAAATGTCACAGGACATAATACTGATTTTTATATAAATTCAGGGGGGAAATCTGTTCCTTTTGTAAAGTTTACAAAAATCCATGTGTAAAATATATGTTATATTTTTTATGAAATTGTTTTTCAATTTTAAACTATAGATTTTGATAATTATTATTAAATGCTTATTCCTTTTATCATATCTATTGCAAAATATGAATTAAAATAGGATTTTCTTTTACTGATATAGAATACTAATAGGCTTTGTAATCATTGGGTTTACAAATTGCTACACAAGATCTGACATTTTTCACATAGCTTCTGCGTACATGCATGTCATTTGATTCCATATCAACATATCAATTAATAAGCAAGATTCAAAATGTGAAATTACTTTGAAAAAAAAAAAAAAAAAAAAAAAAACACAACAAAAAACTTGATGACTGATAATCTATAATATGCATGATAGTTCAAATTTTCTTATGAATATATATGTATATCAAATGATATGTCAGAACAATCAATTTACTATTATTGTACGTACATGTATATGCTTTCATAATTTTGCTGTTGTGTGATAATGAAATATTGTCAAATTAAAAAAAAATGTGAAATTACAATTTAGTGTCCTTAGGTTTGTAATCAAGAATGAAGGAGTAAATGATAACCCAGTGGTGGATCCAGAGGGGGTGCTGGTTCAGGAAATTTTGCTAAAATAAAGTAAAAATAACACATTTTGAGGGTGGACCCCCTCCCTTGATAACCAAAATTAATGGTAAATTGCCCCTCTCTCAAAAATTCATGGATCCATCCCTGTAAGCATTAGACAATCATTATTTTGTCATTCCATTATTCATAATTTCTTCATTGGACACATGGAGGCCAACTCTCACATGTGTGTATATAGACATAATTCCAATTATTTTGAAAATAAAGAGGTCAAAGTACCAAATTGAATTCAATATAAAATATATAAAGAATATCTTATCATGGATATAAAGATTAAAACATTTCAATCATGTTAATTAATAGATTTTTAGGTCAATTGATTCTCTCATGTGACCTATTGCTAGTGGTCAGCTTCTGTTGTGAGAGTAAACAAAACATCAAGCTTGTAAATATCATGATTCCTAGGGTAGAAATTCTGACTCCAGGAGGAACCAAACTTGATATATAGTGTTTATGTGTAAAACATTTAAATTTAGATAACATCTTCCTTAATGCTATTGATGCTTTTAGGTAAAGAAGGAACAGGTAATTGTAAATTTCATGACCTCGATCAGTGATAATAATAATAAAATTTATATACATGCAGCCTTATATAAAACAGTTTATTACTCTAAGGTGCTTTACACAATCTGATTAAAATAAGATCTTTGATCCGCTCCGTTATTGTTATGTCGTTTCAATAAGATCTTTGATCCGCTCCGTTATTGTTATGGAGCGGATCAAAGATCTTATTTATAACAATAACGGAGCGGATCAAAGATCTTATTTTAATCAGATTGTGCTTTACAAGGGCAAGAAGAGGAATGCAACAATAAAATAGAATTAAATGACATTATGACAACTTATAGATGTATCTGTAAATTAAATTATCAAAATAAAACACTATGATTAAGATCAATAGCTAAAAGTTGGTTGGTTTTTTGGGGTTTTTCTTTTTTGGTATTTGATAATTAAAAACACAGTTTATATATACATGTTAGAATCTAAAGGTTTTGATACTAGCTTTAAAATAGATGGAACCAAAATGGTCATAGTAATCACATGTCTTTATGATTTAAAAGAATCCTTCTTTAATTTTGTTGACACTAGAATATTATAAATGATGGATGAATTGTCAAGAAAAACAGAAAGAGATGTACAAAAATTGTGACGCTTGCAACTCCAGGGTTCTGATTCAAGGTCAGATCCAAATAGTGTTAAAAAGTGTATATCAAGTTTATAATTGTAAAATGTTTCATCAGTATAGACGCTTTTGGGGGAATGAATTACACCTTATATTATACTTCTACTGAATATTAGAATTTAGCATATAAATGCATGCCTAGAGCAAGAAAAGTTACTGTATTATATAGATTTCATTCATATTGAGGTTAGTAATACTTTTAACTAAATAACTCAGGTGACTGGTAAGGTCAGTGTCTTGTTGATATTTTTTATGTGTGTATGCATGTACGTGTATGTGTGCGTGTGTGTGTGAAATACAAAAATAATCCATAAAGATTTGTTTCAGAGTTTTGAGTAGTGATCAGTTTTAGCAATCATCAACAGCTAGGGTATGAATCTGTACACTCATCTTTGTTAATTTCTAAAAAGACTTAAATTGCATTTCAAAAGTAGTCAAGTGTTATGTGAAGGAGATATGAGGAATATATGTTCCTGCTAAATGTGTGTGATCATACATTTGGGGTGTCAATGGATGGAAAATCATCTGAAGATCGACGTTTTCAAGAAATTGAAATACTTTTTTGAATATTAATCAATCATGTACTCAAAGGAATTTTCTTTCAATTACATATGTAAGTGCATTGAATTGAATTATTTTTCTATTTCTGACTTACATTTAAAACAGTTATGTTTGTCATTTTGTTTCTCAAAGTAGAAAATATTTTCATGTAGATTTTTCTTCCAAGATTATTATTCCTTAGGTTTCAATTTAGAACATTCAAGTAAAAGAAAATAAGACTCTAAAAAAAGGAGGTCTCCATGTGAATTGAGAGAAAGAAATGGAAATTATAAATTCTGTGGTGACATTAAATTTCATTTCATAATTTTGCCAGCTATAATAAGGTATGATATGAAATTCAGGGTGGTACATTTATGTGCATACATGTACCTTGTATCTCCAATTGAAAATTGATTGCTTTAAATCAATTTCAACATTATGAATATCCTACAAAAGTAAAACATAATGATTTAAAGTTAAAAAAACCCACATTGTTTCACTCCTGAAACCTTGACCTCACATGGATATATATTGGTATTTAGTGTTGGTAGGTTTTGGTTCTTTTTGGGTGGATTTTGGATAATGTAGTGAATTTCAGTTAGTTGTAGCACAGTAACATGGAGTGAGCTTGCTTGCTTCCTGATATCTAGTCAATCACTTTTTAAGACATACATATTTTTCAAACTCGCATTGCACATATTTGTTTACATTTTTGGTAGGAGTGTTTTATATGCTCACTATATATGTCATCTTCATATATAGATGTGTAATTGTTTGCAAAAAGAGGAGACGTCTAAATTCCTAATAAAAATGATAATTATATTTAAATCATAATTGTGCACTTCATGTACTTTTTACATGCAAAATCATTTCATATAATTATATGGTTTTTGTACTTTCTGTCCATATCTGTAAGTCTGTCTGTCACAAAGTCTTAAATTGTGCATTAAAATGCTTCTCCTCCTGTATGGATTATCTGATAAACTTGAAACTTTGTACAATGCTTCATTGCCATTTGCAGATGTGCACATTGTTGGGAGAGGATTTATTGTTATCCTAAAAGTTATAGTGGTTCGATCCAAGAGGGATGCGGGTGTAAAATAGCTTGTGACCATTTCTCCTAGTTGAAAACATATTGGAGAGTCTTGAATTTTTTTTTTTTTTACAATACTTCATTATCATTTAATGATGTCTAGATTTCTCTGACCCAGGTATCTAATATTTTCCTAAAATCTACAGTGGATCAAAAACAAGTATTTTAAGTGTTGTTTTTTTTTTTACCCTTTATTGAATAATCTTTGTAAAATTGCATGTGCAAAAGTAAAGATGCATTGAAAATTCAATTACAAAATTAAACATTTCACTGGTTTGTTAAGGTACTCACTACACTAAAGCTTTATGACACTATGTTACAAGATGACGATTTAAATGTTTTGGGAAAGTATTTGTATTGATCGATTTATTCGTCTATAACACCATAGCTAAGTGGTTAATTAATAAAGCATTGGGCAAGAGAGAGAGAGAGAGAGAGAGAGAGAGAGAGAGAGAGAGAGAGAGAGAGAGAGCATTGGGCTGGTGAACTACAGATCTTGAGCTCAAATCCACCAGTCTTTTGTTCATGTGTTGAAATAATATTTTTGAAAATCATGTTTTTATCCAAATTTGCATTTTTTGCTGTTTTTGGCATACACACTTATTGTATATCATCAGATCTTTTTTAAAATATTAAATCAATTTGTACTGATTTGAGAAACTATTTCCCGGTGTAGTGAGCCACCTTAAATGTAAACATAAAAAGACTCCAGTCTTTGTTTACATGACACAGAATGAAGGCTAAAATTTTATTCCTGCATCCAGAAGGTTAAAATTTTGGCTGTGAACACAGATTCAGTTATACTTTTCATGTTTAACATTTAAAAAAATGAAAACAAAATTTAAAAAAACAAAACAAAAACGTAAACGTCCTGCTTGAGAATTTTTCACTTGTATGGAGACGTCACCATTGCCAGTGAAGGGCTGCAACATTTAGGTCTATGCTCGGTGCTTATGCACCTTTGAGCAGGGGTGGATTAGTATTGTGTCACACATTTAGGTAATGTCATATAACTGTAAACAATGTCTCTAGAGGATTTGGGTGTTGCTCAACCGGAAATTTAATAAATTAATGCATAAGATTGGGTCATACTTCTTTTTGGACTAGAACATCCAGGACTGAACTTTCTTAGGGTCGAGATGTCTGTTAACCGTTTATTCGTATTTACCTGTCAAAGTCTTTTTGACGCTTAAGGTATAGGAGAAAGTACATTGACTTCAGAATGAATGTGATTGTCAGAGGGAGAATGATGGACCGAAGCATGCATTTTGTAAAATGATTCTTGTGTTGTTAAATCTTCGAGAATCTTGTTGGAGATGTCTGATTCGGTTCACGAAACAACTTAGCATCATCTAGCAGTAGCAGATTTCACCGTAAGCACTTAATTAACACTAATTTTAATATATTGTAAACAAATTGTAACTGTAAGCTAGGCTATTCCAAAATTCCACAACATATCAGAGGAACCGGTAATTTAGCCTATACATAATGATAAGAGTAGGGGTATATACCACACACCCCTAATAAAAGCACTGGGATTACTGAATCAGAATGACAATTGGGGTGGGGACGATAAAAGCAGAATTTTCGAATTATTTTGAAGCGAAGTTTTGAGTAAGAAATGGTGCCATTCCTTTGGGGTTATTTTTTTCATTGGGGATGGTACCATAGGGCCTACTATTATCATTACAGACAAAAATACCGGTTCCTGTGAATATTCACACCTGACGACCTGTAAAGGGTTGTAAATAGTGAATGTAAATAAGTTAGTGTTCTAACTGCATAATTTAATACCGTTCAATTTTATTCTAATATTTTTGTGATAGGGTTATATGTATACAATTAAAATTGCATGGGAAAGAGTTTAGTAATGCAGAGCTCTAATATAATTTAATTTCTCATGTTGTTTAGACATTTATCCATGAACACATGTATAGGTCTACATAATTTAGGAGTGTAATTACTAGATATAAAGTTAATGTCATTCCTTAGCTTGCAAGTACATTCTTAAGAATCATGACAAACAACACTCTTTAAGATACAATTTTCTGCTTTATTACTATATTCATGGGATAAAAGTCCCCATCCTGTGTTTTATTTGGGATATTTATTCCCATTCATGCTCAAATAGGATATTCACTGCCATTTCATGTTCATTATGGGACATTTCCTCCTATGGGACATTGTATCCCATATTAAGTTTAAATATGGGAGTTAAAATCCTATGGGAGAAATTATATTTTTTCTCTCATGGGATTTTTGGTGGGAGTGAAAATCCCCCAAGTGGGATTAAAAATCCCTCCAAAATCCCATGGGATTTTTTGATTTCAGGTGAAATATCTTACAAACTACAATAGTTACAAGTGTAAATGTTGGTGCATGTCTTGTGGACATAAAATCCCATCTTTTTTTGTAAAGGGTTTATTTGTATCCTTAATAAAAGGGTTGGCGAAACTCCGGACTTTTGTCGTGTCCAGAGTTAAATGTCGCACTGTTTATGGTAGTTCTGAGTATTCATATATGATATAACTTGAATTGCACAATTATTTCTTATGTTCAACTACATTAAATCTTCTGAGCGCTTTTGACAAGTTAATTATTGCACTTTTTCCCGTTCTAACGGCCAGGATTGATCTACGTTAGTATTGATCTATATTATATGTATATATGTATGGTTGTGACTGTATGATTGATTGATTGTATCTGGATTAACGTCTCACTCGAGAGAAATTTTCACTCATATGGAGACGTCACCAAGACCGATGAAGGGCTTCAAATTTAGGCCAATGCTCGGCGCTGACGGCCATTGAGCAGTGAGGGTTCTTTAGCGTGCCACACCTACGGTCATCTCTGAGGACCCGTGACATTCACACCTGATGCCGAGTGTTTGGCGATGGAACGACTTTGGTCTGTCGCGGCCGGGATTCGAACCCCGGCCTCCCGCATACGGGGTGAACGCTCTAACCTCTCGATCACCGCGGTTTGACTGTAGGTGGAGGGTTATGTAACTAAAGTATGTGTGTATGTGTAGAACATGTTGATCTATAAAAAACCAATTCATAGCAAAATTCAACAAAACTCTTATTGGCTATAATCAAGTAAACTTCATTACAATATTGTTAAATCTTCAAAAAATCCTTTTTATACCTTTGTACTTGACCTTTGTATTTGGGAGAGGGCCTACATAGGCTCTGCCTGTTGCCCAATCCTATTGAGTTTCTCAATCAAATATGTTTAAATTCCAAAAAAACAAAACAAACAAACATAGCCTGGAAAAGAACCAGAGCCACAAAGTACTAAAATTGGCCCTTTCGCCAAAATAAATGAGACTTTCACAGTTGATGCTCTAGGATTTATAGGTTATAGAACAATTTATTTTATAACTATATCTTTTCTAGTTTTCGTTTTACAGTCATTCAAACTTTGTGTTGTTTTTCAACAGAAAAACTATATAACGTCATGATGTTGACGTTATGAGAATCACAGTGTAATACACAAAAAATGGACGCATAGGTTATTATATATTTTTTGGGCTTATTCTGGTTGTAAATCACAACTGTTAAAATACTAGAAACTTGTATATTTTCTATCACGATGTTTAAATTTGTGATATATTGCCCCCCTCCCACTACATAACACTACAATTTTTTTCCCACTGTATTGGACATAATTGAAAAATCGTGATCAAAACTTAAAATTCCTTGCAGTGAAAGGACCACAGCAAATAGTATTGTTTTACCGTCTATCTCAAAGACGAGTTTATATTTTCAAGTTGCATATATCTATTTGTATCAACTTCCATTAAAATTGATATAATTGAGGATAAAAAAAGAAAGACAACTGTATAATTTTGGTTAAACTTGAGTAATTATAGTAACTAATTACAAAAATGGATTTTTAAAACTAATTTTTTAAAAATAAAACATGGTGGTCCTTTAAAATTGTCGGCACCTCTGAAGTCTTAATTTTCTGAGCGAGGTAGACCTTTAAGTCCACAGAGATCTGACATCTGTGCCTCCTTTGTGCCACCGTGCACCTTCGTGTGATTAAAAAAAAATACTGAGCGAAATATTAGTGGGTGAAAATTAAAACGCATAAAACGGCGACTTGTATATATTCATATCATTTAATGATATATATTATTGTATATGTTTGAAGCAGATAAATTGTTTTTAAAAAACCCCAGAAATAGAGTGGACAGTGTCGCTAAATGGATTTTAATTATCTCTAAGTAGAAACCTCAACATGTTTGTAAATCGGGATTATTTCTTGTATATAGATATATCAAGATATTGATATATATCCGTATGCAGACTTCCCTGCAGACGTTCACACTTTTATGAAACACCCAAATTCTCGACATCCCGTACACAAACACCTGTACGTGTTAGTCGGCACATTGTTTAACAGCACGAGCAGCACGAGTTCACCAAATAAAAGAAGGATCATTTGACTTTGAAAATGAACAAACGAATATCACATGGTATAAATTGGCATTGATTTCAATTTGATAAATACATGTAGCTTGAATTATAGCAGCTCAAAGAAATGTGGACCATGAAATGACAAGTAAAAGCATTGGTTTATTTGTGCGATTATCTTAAAAGATTTACATTTATATTAGTGCACCACATGTCTTTTAATGTATAATTTTTATTGTAATTAAGAATATTAGATTATTTAGATCCGCTGTCTACATGTTTACAGGTAGTGTAGAAATATCAAAAAGTGTACAGTTGACAACGCGATTGAAATAAGAATGCGGACGATTTTTTGTTTATTCAGTGACTCACGAACTTACCCGTCTTCTGAATGAAAGTTATAAAACATACTATTTTTTTGGGGTCAGTTATAACACCCGAAAAAGGGGGTAAAAATCATCTTCGCTTGCCATGGGTTTTGGGTCCATTCTGCTCTTCGTGGACTGAATACATTTTGCTATAGAAGATGGAAAAAAATAATTTTAAAAATGCCTAGATTGTCCACTTGCATGTATTACGGTGGTAAAAAAATCTAGTAAATCCAATGAAGTTGTAGTAATATAGATTATATATTTATTTCATTTTTGACTGAGAGGGCGTTAGATAGCTAGGCACGTGACGTCGTTTTAAAAAAAGGAGGGGGGGGGGGCAGTCCTAACTCGCGCCAGCCGAATAATTTAACATTGGAAAAAGGGAAATTAAATATATCAGAATGAAGTGGAATGGTTAATTAATAAGAATAATATTGTACATTTAAGATTTGATTAAACTTCCCGTACCTGTATACACTTACTGATGCTCTCTCTCTCTCTCTCTCTCTCTCTCTCTCTCTCTCTCTCTCTCTCTCACGAAGTTATAGATTCAGTACTGTTGTATAGCGTGTATGAATAGAAGCAACTAAAATGCAAATCGTCAAATAATGTTGTCTATATATTTTTGTGTGTGAACTAATTGCATTTGAAACCGAAATTTTAAAACATCCTTACAGTAGACTTGGATGGGTCCATGTGGCGATCTATCCACTGTACACTTAAAGAAATTGAATTCGGAAGGGGGATTGGGACAGTTTGAGTGGATGAAGACCACCACCCACCACCGCCACCACACACATGTACACAATTTTTAAAAGGTTTTGAAGATTGGACAATTTAAGCACAATTTCCTGTTGCTATTGTAGGCTGGATTATTAAATTAAGACACATTTATTGGCACAACACATGCCCAGTTTATTAATTGGCAAAACATATATAATATAGCATTCAGTCCGTCTGTCATAATTTAATATTACTTGTAACACGCAATTTGATTTGTTGAGCACGCTGAAAAAATATTTGTTTATATTGTATAAATGTAACTTTGGTATGGGGACACACCTCCTTGACAACCAAGACGACACTATTTTTCCTTTTCTAATTTTACATTGGACAATGGAACACTGATACGGTGATAGGCCTTCGAACTAGGCCATGAAATTGAAAATTAACGGCATTAAACATGCACAATAAATACTGTATTGTCTTACCCCCCCCCCCCCAAACAAAAAACAAAACACACAGTCTTTGTTCACAAGTAAAGTTACATAAAAATAAAAAATAAAAAACTCTTTACATGTACAACGATATCATATGTGAAATTAAAAAAAAACCGGTATATCGAGTATTTTCATATGGGGTTTACTTGATCCGCCTATCGAAGCATAAAATGCGTCATGAATGCCTTACAACAGATGACGTCATATCTCATCAATAACATCTGGATCGCTATCTATGAATTGCTTACATAATTTACTGTGTCGGATTTAACTGGCGGCAATGCTGCATGCTATGGTATGTCATATTGTAGTTTAAATCTGTTCTTTTGAATTCCTTTTTGCCTGACCAGGTCATGCTAATATTCAGCCCGAAACTTGGATGTACTGTAAATCAAAGAAGGACTTGCTCCCAATGTACCAAACTCCCCGTCGAGGCCTCATTACTTCACCTACGAATAGCGAACTCTGGTGGAAGTTTGCCCAATGTACGTAAAGTTAGGTTAAATAAAAGAGTTATTTCGAATGTTGACAGTCTAAAGCCGCGTAGTAACAATTTTGTAAAATAAATAAAGCAAAAATTATTCAATATGATATCAGTACCATACAAGAATACTTGCGTGAAGCCTGAATATTTTCCGATATCCCAAACTTTGGCCAAGGTGAAAGAAGACGCCATGTACATTTCAGTCACTAGACTTAACAGTTTCGGTAACTCTCGTTTCGTTCAATGATAATGTTTATGATTACAATGTAAAACTACCAAAATTGTACACAGTTTTTAAGCAACAATGCAATGAAGATGCTTTGTGAACGACTTTAAAAGATGAAAACAACTAGATATTGAAAATGAACATCTATAGCCTAGTAAAAATTCAAGCTGCAACCGAAAACTATTATTAGGTGAGGGAATTTCCCTTGCTTTAAAAATAAACACTGAACTAAAATGACCTATACATGACACGAAATAAAAAACGTAGTTTCTTTCTCCATAAGATACTTAATTAAATCAGCCATATTATCTGTAAAATTCAAGTTTACCACCACCAGCTCATTATAACCGTAATATTTTTCAGCAATCCGGAATATCGTTTTTTGAAAAATAAAAATAGTGCTCCTAGCTCGCCCTAAAATATTTTTGCATTTATGGTCAATTGAAAAGGTGTATATTATAAAATTACTTTAAATATTTTGGACGAGATGAAACCCGTATGGCAAAACCTTTACAAAATAACCAGTTTTTGGTGAAAAATGACAAAAGTACGGTACCGTATCCGGTTCTAGTATGTATACAGCTTTAGTTGTGCTCCTATTTTTAAAATCTAACATGTTTTTTTAAACCCCGGATTCTGATACATATTTATAACACCAATACTCCTATTTAACATTTACTTTCATTTTTATATATTTTAAGGGCCATATTTTGGGGTTTGTGAATCAGTTCTTTCTAGATTTTGTTCATTGAAAATACCTGGTATATTTTTACATTAAAAAATCAAAGAAAAGCAGAAATAATCACCACCCCCATAGAAACAAAGAACCACACGCCCAAACAAGTGAAAAGTAATTTTTAATAATTCACGTGAACAATTTTGGGTCTCTCTATCAGTAATTAAACCCAATATCAATGAGCATCATGAATCAAACGATTCGTGGTTTTTCTGTAATTTTGACTAATGTAGATGATGCAATATAAAGTGAACATGAGAAAATGATAGAATCTCGTTTCGTGAATTGAGAGGTATCTTTTCAAAATATTGGTGTGGCCCTGAAAAGGGCCGTTGGTTTTTATTACCTCCTTAGAACGGTTGACCTGGGGAAGGTTTCCCTCTCTGATCTAGTCGACAGGCTCGTACTCCTCGTCAGTGTCGACCAGAACTTCGCCGAATATGTGAATCTCCAGATTTCGGATTTCCTCAGCCTGGAATTCGGCATACTTACCGTAGACTTTCTTGAACCCTTTAATGACGTCCATCTGGAGGCGGTACGTGTATTGAAATGATCCAGAGTTCATCGCCTTGGCCCGATCATGTCTCCTCTGCACCTCCGACAACCTGGAGTTAAGGAGGACTACTTGTTCGCACGCCCGGCGGAACTTTCTCCTTGTATTAGACAACTCCCTCTTTAACATCTCTATCCTTGCATTATACATGAATTCCTGAAAAGCGGCCTCGGCCACCATTTCTTCTTCATCGTCGTTAGGGAATTCTGGTACAGATTGCTCTGGAGTTGGTCGTTGGGATTCCATCGTGAGAATGGTGAAGTTGTTCTCTCTAACACGAGTTTATATAGGACGTACTCAATGTGTTCCAGATGTCACGCGCAGAGTGATTGTACTCATTGGTTGTCAACTACACGTCCGTTTACGGATGAACCGACCTATGACCTCCGGATGGCATCTAATTCTCACATTCAATGGTGTCAATTATCATCCTGCCAGCTATAATTACTGCAGCAGTAGTAAACGTCAGAAATAATTAAACATAGTTTAACTATACAATTAAATTGTCTACCCACCTTAATTAATCTACGGAGAGAGAGAGAGAGAGAGAGAGAGAGAGAGAGAGAGAGAGAGAGCTGACTTAAGAATTGTGAAGCCATTGCTAATAAAGAAGGGTCGTACCGATGATTATTGTACATTCAGTGAAAGGCTTTTAATTAATTTCGTATCTGGAATTTTAAACTACTTTTCACGAATTTACTGTATTGACACTTGAAAAACTTTAGAAAATGTTATATTTGGTACATATATGTTGGTAAATACCATAATAACAGGCAGTGTAACGAATTCGCTAAATAAATAAAAGTCCCTCCGTGCCAGTGTCTTATATCAATCAGCCGTCAGATTATTATCAATTATAATGTACGTAATTCATAATGAAATTGTGAATATATATTTTTCTCAATAAACTTACCTATGGCTACGTACATGTATGAACTCTTGCCTGGACCCACTTGAAGCCAGAGCCAGCCCCCCCCCCCCCCCCCCGCCCTCCTTTACTCCTCCAAATTGCCAAACTGTGTATATTTTTAAGACCCTGGTACTTGAAATATTGGAAAAGGTGTGATAAAAGTTCAGATAAATTGTCCAATATCTGCAATTTATATGAGAAAAGATCTAAATTATACATTGACGTACAATTCTTCAGTGTGGGGCATGAACATGCACACACCCCTCCAACCCCCCAATCCCCGTGATGATATGGGTCCTCAGTACCGCTTGTTTGTCGTAAGAGGCAATGAATGGGATGGGACTTCTTTTTCAGCCCTTCACCAGTAATGGCGACGTCTCCATATGCATATCAATGAAATATTCTCAAGAGAGACGTTAAACATTAATAGAATAGTATTTAGTGCCAAATCAGGGCCCAACTGGACATAAACATGCAACATATATAATTATTGATACAAATAAAGACACAACACAATGAAGAGTAATTTTTCGAGTTTAATACACTGTCATTGGTGGTATTTCAAGTTCCATATGTAGACATCATTACTCAGTTGATATGTAAACATGTGCAATATCCCTAATGCAATATATAATATGCCTGATATATCAACAAGAGGCATCAATAGTCGGTGTTAAAGGATTAAACTGCATTGGACAGCAAGGACGGCATGTTATTCACTGTGTTAATTAGTCCACTTCTGCCCAATTTAGAGAATATAACAGCATGCCCATTCCAACAGCTTAACATAATAAAACAGCAAATTCTTAGTTAAAGACCCATCTCATGACCGTACGGTCGGTGAAAATGTTGGCGGGGCCTATTCTAAACAGATGTTATTTACCTGGAGTGGCCAGGGTCTACCAAGGTGTTAATTGCTATATCCCGTGACACTCAGAGAAATACACAAAGACAGGACGCGTTAGAAATCTACCTGTCCGTGCTTAAGGAACAAAAAAAAATAAGTCTTCAATTCATAAAGAGTACATGTATAAAAATATGACATATTTTATTTTATTTCACATATATGTATATTAGTTTATAGCCATTGGAATTTGTTATAAAATTATCTTCATTAATGCTACACTGTCAAAGAGTAGATAAAGTGTCTCCAGATATCCTCACGGTACTGAAATGTTCTTTGCCCAAGGATTCTCTTCGTTTTCCCGGTCGGATACTGATACGTTCCGGTGGACTGTCTGTCAACATTCTCGTTCCAGTGACAAATGGCTAATCCCGTTCTCATGTTGTAGGAATCATCTCCTAACTGGGTTCTTTTGTCGTGAAACATGTTGAGAACATTATTGAATGACTCAACATAATAGGTGTCCAATGCGTGCACAAAATCTTCAGGAAACTTATACACCACGAACCTATGTATTGCGTCTGTTAGAAGTTTCTCCGCAGCAGGATCCGTGAGGATAAGTTTGCTTGGCTCGTAGTTTGGGTCTGTTTTACATCTACTTTGGGGTGGGCAGTGCACATGATCATTTTTGTAGTGCGGAACGATGTTGTCTAGTCGTGATCGTAATATTGACGGATCTAAATCGCAGTTTCTCATAGAGTATTGCACGTGAGTTCTTACTGAGTGTACTTTGTCAGAAATCTGTTCATGCCAAGTCTTTCCGCGGTGTTTCAGCGCACCCTTGGCCACTTTGCACATTTGCTTCTCTACGGACTTCGCAGCATGCCAGGTATCATTTTGATTGATAGTGTCTTGTCTTTCCTCCCGAATAAACTTATTAATGCTCGTGTTTCTGTCATGGGCATGGATGTGGATGGTAACTGGGCCACCAACAGACGATATCTCGCTGTCAAAGAACTCGTATAATTTCCTTGTCCCTAGAAGTTCGTGTCTTTGAGTACACCGGTCATCCTCTTTTGTGATGTGTTGCTCTTTCAAAACTTTGTGCGTCTCCTGGCCGATACACACAACGTTCGTATCTTTTGCATTTCTCCTACCTCCATGACGGGCATCGGTCAAAATTGCTATCGCACCACCATTCTCATAAGATAG
>NC_079170.1:50114312-50151812 GCF_947568905.1 Ostrea edulis
CCCAGGAAGTCGTCTGATAAACATGCAGCAAATAATTTCCTGTGTAAAAATTGATCATTTCTAAAACGTGCACAATTTATTCCTAATCAGGAATACAAGGATACAGAATTTAAGACAAAAAGTGAGGGAAAATGGGATTAATCACTCACAGGAAAAATATTTCTTTTAAATTTGATTACTTCTAAAGTCATCTAGCAGTATGTTACCGATATTGTCTGTGGGAGGCTGACACAATTTCGAAATCACTTGACTGCAGTGTGGAAATTCCGGCAGTGACTCGAAACTCTCCTTTTCAGCAACGAATATTCAACCATGTTATGAATTGATACTAACCACATTATGGGATGGATTCTTACAATATCAATTTAATCCATTTCAACACAAAATCTGTTTAATTTGTGAGAACCATTCTCATTCGAACTGTATCACAAAATAATCCAAACCGTATCTATTGTCATCCAAACATGTTCCGTTTGTTTAGCGTGTCGCCGACTGAAACAATTTCTTTACACCAATTTTGCGGATTGGCGTCAGGGTTACAAAATTAGTAATTAATTAAGGATAAAACTGCCCTTTGGTTGCAAAATGGCACATTTTATGTCTATTCTTTCACTTAAATCATCGCTGAACCGAAGTTTTTCGTTTCTTTACTCTCTGGTGTTCGATGGAAAAACGTTATTTACAAATAAAACTTTCATCCAAATCTTCAAAAATACATTCCTCTGTCTCATCACTGATCCTTTATTTAATACGTTTACAGAAATAAGTTGTATTTCATTAAAGTATTCAATGTAAACAAACAACCTTATTTTCGAAGAATTTCGCCATTTTCACTCCATCCAAACAGTCACAACCGGCGGGGATACACAACAGTAGGCCCATCCCATTTACTGCCTCTTGCAACAAACAAAAGGTACTGAGGACATATTCTAACCCAGATCCCCACGGGGTGGGGGTGGGGTGGGGAGGGTGCATTATCATGCCCCAAGGCCTGTAGTTTAGCATGTACTTATTTTAACAAACTTTATGTGAAGTATAATTTAAATCCATTCTCATATAGTGCAAATACTGCAGAGTTTATATGAATTTTATCACACTTCTCTGAATATTTCGAGTACCAGGGTATTATAAACACGCACAGTTTCGAATTAATATGGCATTTGGAGGAGCGAAGGGGGACAGGGAGGGGGGGGGGGGGACGGGGGACTATGGCTTAGGCTTAGGCGAGAGTTTATGCAAGTATATTTAGAAAAAGATTATATTTACAATTTGAGTATGAATTACGTAAATATCAATTGGTAATAGTCTGACGGCTGATTAATATAAAACACGGTTGAGGGACTTTATTTATTCATTTAGCAAATTACTGTGTGCCGTAACGTGTGTTATCAAGGTATACCAAATACAAAATTGTCTTCCTTCTTTTCAAGTGTCTATAGTAAATTCGTGAAAACGAGTTTAAAATTCCCAACACGAAAAAGGTTTCCTCTGAATGTACAATAATCATTGATACAACACTTCTATATTACATGTAGCAATGACTTCACAAGTTATTCTCTCTCTCTCTCTCTCTCTCTCTCTCTCTCTCTCTCCGTAGATTAATTAAGGTGGGTGATAATTTAATTGTATAGGTGTACGATGTTTACTTATCTTTGACGTTTACTCCTGCGGCAGTAATTATAGCTGGCAGGATGATAATTGACACCATTGAATGTGAGAATTAGATGCCATCCAGAGGTCATAGGTCGGTTCATCCGTAAACGGACGTGTAGTTGACAGCCAATGAGTACAATCACTCTGCGCGTGACATCTTGAACACATTGAGTACGTCCTATATAAACTCGTGTTAGAGAGAACAACTTCACCATTCTCACTATGGAATCCCAACGACCAACTCCTGAGCAATCTGTACCAGAATTCCCTAACGAAGACGAAGAAGAACTGGTGGCCGAGGCCGCTTTTCAGGAGTACATGCATAATGCAAGAATGGAGATTTTAAAGAGGGAGTTGGCTAATACAAGGAGAAAGTTCCGCCGGGCGTGCGAACAAATAGTCCTCCTTAACTCCAGGTTGTCGGAGGTGCAGATGAGACATGATCGGGCCAAGGCGATGAACTGTGGATCATTTCAATACACGTACCGCCTCCAGATGGACGTCATTGAAGGGTTCAAGAAAGTTTACGGTAAGTATGCCGAATTCCAGGCTGAGGAAATCCGAAATCTGGAGATTCACATATTCGGCGAAGTTCTGGTCGACACTGACGAGGAGTACGAGCCTGTCGACTAGATCAGAGAGGGAAACCTTCCCCAGGCCATCTGTTCTAAGGCGGTATTAAAAACCAACGGCCCTTTTCAGGGCCACACCAATATTTTGAAAAGATATCTCTCAATTCACGAAACGAGATTCTATCATTTTCTCATGTTCACTTTATATTGTATCATCTACATTAGTCAAAATTACAGAAAAACCACGAATCGTTTGATTCGCATTTATGCATCATGGTGCTCGTTAATATCGGGTCTGCTTACTGATAGAGACCCAAAATTGTTCACGTGGATTATTAAAAGTTACTTACCACTTGTTTGGGGGGGGGGGGGTGGTTCTTTGTTTCATTAGGGTGTGTGTGTGTGTGATTATTTCTGCATTTCTTTGCTTTTTTTAAGGTACAAATATACCAGGCATTTTTAATTAACAAAATCGAGAATTTTTCGAGGGTATTCAATCTTTTCTATATGAAAAAAAAAATATATAAGAAACAATTATGTACATTTCTTGGTTATGATTGAAAAAAGTATAATGATGCCCATTTAATTAAAGAAAAGTATAATAAATCTTTTCTATATAAAAAAATATATATAAGAAACAATTACAGTGAAACTTCTCCAAACCGGCCCCTCAGAAAACCGGTTCTCCCTGAATATCGGCCGATTTTCAAAGTCCCGGCAGAAATCTTAACATTTCCTTACAAAGAAAATCTTACAAAACCGGCCACCCCTGAAAACCGGACATCGGCCACTTTTTAAAGTACATTTGTTAACAAACATGTGTAATTTACCCTTATAATACCGGCCACTTTTTGAAGACGACAAAACATTTGGGCCAGAGGGTGATCCAGATGGGCCAGGTGTGCTAATTGACTGATCAAATGGCCAGGTGGGAAATTATCAACCGGAGGTGTGAAAAACACGAATGGCTTCTATAATTGCTAAAGTGTTTACCTTTGCTGTCAAGGGTGTTAATTGACACTTGGCTAATCCAAGTGACCCTTCCAAATGCTATTCAAAATGTAAAAAACAGTTAGGAACATATTGAATGAATACAGTATCAAACGCCATATTGTTGCACCATACTACCTTATGGATATAAGCGGTAGTTAATAAAGAACAAACCCATGACTGTTAATGATAATTATAGAATGATAGATTAATTTTCTTGGTTTCAATAGACTTAAAATTCCTAAGAAATATTCAAATTACAATTTCATATTTACTACTGCACTTTTCAAAAACGTCAAAACAAATTTGTTAATGACATAAGCGATGAATGTAAACATAGTTTTATAGGTAAGAGGAATTCCAATGATAGGCCTTTGTGTTTTGTTTATGCATCCTGTTATAGATTTTCAGTTTAAGATTATAGATGATTTCAACGAGAATATTTCTTGTAATTCATAATTACATGTAGGTACATACAGGCAGTTTCACTGTATGTACATTTCTTGGTTATGATTGAAAAAAGTATAATGATGCCCATATAATTAAAGAAAAGTATAATAATAACTAATTCTATACTTTGTAAACAAAAATGATGTTCCTTTATTGTGCTTCTGTTCAGTCGCTGGGCGCATGCGCTAGCGATTTTTTAAGGGTTGAACAGTCTTTGAATCAACGACCCCTATTGGCTAATGGAAGTACATGATGGGGTCCTATACTAAGAACAAGGTACTTTTTGGCCGAAATATGCCGCGTTTTCAAACTCCACAAAACTTGATTGGGTTAAAAGACTAGGATCTGCTCAATTCAATGGTATATGATTTATTTACATATATTCAGAATAAGAAATAAAACTTCTACGCTGAAAACGGCGGCCATATATATATACAAAGCGTCATTGTTCTTTTCTAGTGCGACGTCATAGTACGTGCGGGGATGGCAGCACATTCGCAATTGTCATTTAATTTAAGGTACCCCATTACAATAAAATTTTATTTAATGGCTCGTTAAAACACCTCTTATGAAGTATGAGTTCACCATCGAAAGAGTGATAAAAGTTCTGAATTATTTTTATATGATTTTTTGTGATTTTTCCGGAATGATAAAAAAGGTGTTTTGTTTGCAAATAAGAGATTCTTGAGTCCAAATTTCGCTGTGATTTGGTGCATGATATGAATATATGATAAAACATGCCTAAAAGATTCAGATATAAACGTTCTAAATCTTTTAGAAGAAAATATTTATGAAAATTGAAAACGGTATTTGTTAAAATCAACGGATAAAATCTCCAAAAAACCTGTCAGTTAGAAAAGAGATATATCGAGAGAAAAAAATATTATAGAAAGAAATTGAAAGGAAATTACCAAATTTTTTATATATATTTTTTAAAATCACTATATTCAAACTGGAGAAAAAGTACCGATCCCAATCAAAATTGAAAGAAATACTAAATTAATCATATTGTTGCTAATTGTATGCACTGTTGATCAATAAATTAGTTTCCTTTATAAAGTCATTCAATTTGTAAACCATTTTACATCAAGGGAATGCAATTTTCTGATTACAATGTTCTCCATTTGCACTCCATCCAAACTCGTCACAACCGGCGCGGATACAGGACAGTAGAAGGCCTATCCCATTTATTGCCTCTTGCAACAAGCAAAAGGAACTGAGGACATATTCTAACCCAGATCCCCACGGGGGGAGGGGTGCATTATCATGCCCCAAGGCCTGTAATTTAGCATGTATTTATTCTAACAAACTTTATGTCAAATATAATTTAAATCTATTCTCATATAGTGCAAATACTGTCCAGTTTATCTGAAATTTTATCACACTTCTCTGAATATTTCAAGTACCAGGGTATTATAAATACGCACAGTTTCGAATTAATATGGCATTTGGAGGAGCGAAGGGGGTGGGGGGTGTGAGAGAGACGGGGAACTATGGCTTCAAGTAGGCTTAGGCGAGAGTTTATGCAAGTATATTCAAAAAATATTATATTTACAATTTGAGTATGAATTACGTAAATATCAATTGATAATAGTCTGACGGCTGATTAATATAAAACACGGGAGAGGGACTTTTATTTATTCATTTAGCAAATTACTGTGTGCCAATGTATAATTTACGTATGATAAAAATTATCAAATATTGGTTGAAAGTTATCAAAACCGACAATTGTATCCTTCAATCTATATATGATGACATGTTGATTTGCAATCACAAGAACTGTAATTGGCGCTGCCCAGTTAAGCATTTATTATTATCGAAAGGATTTGGTGATGTATGGTTTAACCACTATGTTAATAATGAAGTTTTATTTCTAGAATGTCTCAAACAGCGTTTAACTGACAACTTCATGCAGTCACGAGATGAATTTTTTGATAATTCACCCAAATGTATTCTGTATAGACACCTTATTGATAATGTTACCATTCAATTTTACTTGACAAAATCTATTCCAGAAAATCTTATTAATCTTTTAGCAAAATTTAGATTGTCTGCTCACCAGCTTAGAATTGAACAAGGTAGATATAATGGCACAGCAAGACAAGATCGATTGTGTGAATTTTGTAATTTGAACGAAGTTGAGGACGAATATCATTTTATTTTAATATGTCCTTTGTACAAAAACCTCAGATCTGCATATATAAAAAAAATATTATTGGTCGCATGCTTCTATGTTTAAACTGGTATAATTGATGTCAATTCATAATAGAAAACAACTCTGTAATCTGGGTAAATTTTTAAAAGGTGCTTTACTCTTACGATATAGTCAAACTATCGTCTAATGTATATGCTGGTTTTTGTTGGTTTCTTTTTTATGTAAACTTGTCTTATAACTCTCTTCATGTATGTCCATCCTCTAATATCCACTCCACTTTTCATACTGTATACATCTTTTTTTGTTTATACTTTGTAATTGAATATGTATTATGCTGATGAGCCGTAAGGCTTAAAGCCAATAAACAATACAATACAATACTGTGTGCCGTAACCTGTGTTATCAAGGTATACCAAGTACAAAATTTTCTCCCTTCTTTTCAAGTGTCAATAGTAAATTCGTGAAAACGAGTTTAAAATTCCCAACACGTAAAAACTTTCCTCTGAATGTACAATAATCATTGATACAACACTTCTATATTACATGTAGCAATGACTTCACAAGTTATTCTCTCTCTCTCTCTCTCTCTCTCTCTCTCTCTCTCTCTCTCTCTCTGTAGATTAATTAAGGTGGGTAGACAATTTAATTGTATACGTAAACGATGTTTAATTATCTCTGACGTTTACTACTGCTGCAGTAATTATAGCTGGCAGGATGATAATTGACACCATTGAATGTGAGAATTAGATGCCATCCAGAGGTCATAGGTCGGTTCATCCATAAACGGGCGCGTAGCTTCGTTGACAACCAATGAGTACAATCACTCTGCGCGTGACATCTGGAACACATTGAGTACGTCCTATATAAACTGTTGTTAGAGAGAACAACTTCACCATTCTCACGATGGAATCCCAACGACCAACTCCTGAGCAATCTGTACCAGAATTCCCTAACGAAGACGAAGAAGAACTGGTGGCCGAGGCCGCTTTTCAGGAGTACATGCATAATGCAAGAATGGAGATTTTAAAGAGGGAGTTGGCTAATACAAGGAGAAAGTTCCGCCGGGCGTGCGAACAAATAGTCTTCCTTAACTCCAGGTTGTCGGAGGTGCAGAGGAGACATGATCGGGCCAAGGCGATGAACTGTGGATCATTTCAATACACGTACCGCCTCCAGATGGACGTCATTGAAGGGTTCAAGAAAGTTTACGGTAAGTATGCCGAATTCCAGGCTGAGGAAATCCGAAATCTGGAGATTCACATATTCGGCGAAGTTCTGGTCGACACTGACGAGGAGTACGAGCCTGTCGACTAGATCAGAGAGGGAAACCTTCCCCCAGGCCATCTGTTCTAAGGCGGTATTAAAAACCAAAGGCCCTTTTCAGGGCCACACCAATATTTTGAAAAGATACCTCTCAATTCACGAAACGAGATTCTATCATTTTCTCATGTTCACTTTATATTGTATCATCTACATTAGTCAAAATTACAGAAAAACCACGGATCGTTTGATTCGAATTTATGCATCATGGTGCTCATTAATATCGGGTCTGCTTACTGATAGAGACCCAAAATTGTTCACGTGGATTATTAAAAGTTACTTACCACTTGTTTGGGGGGGGGGGGGGGTTCTTTGTTTCATTGGAGGGGGGGGTGGGGTGGGGTGATTATTTCTGCATTTCTTTGCTTTTTTTAAGGTACAAATATACCAGGCATTTTTAATTAACAAAATCGAGAATTTTTCGAGGGTATTCAATCTTTTCTATATGAAAAAAAAAATATATAAGAAACAATTATGTACATTTCTTGGTTATGATTGAAAAAAGTATAATGATGCCCATTTAATTAAAGAAAAGTATAATAAATCTTTTCTATATAAAAAAATATATATAAGAAACAATTACAGTGAAACTTCTCCAAACCGGCCCCTCAGAAAACCGGTTCTCCCTGAATATCGGCCGATTTTCAAAGTCCCGGCAGAAATCTTAACATTTCCTTACAAAGAAAATCTTACAAAACCGGCCACCCCTGAAAACCGGACATCGGCCACTTTTTAAAGTACATTTGTTAACAAACATGTGTAATTTACCCTTATAATACCGGCCACTTTTTGAAGACGACAAAACATTTGGGCCAGAGGGTGATCCAGATGGGCCAGGTGTGCTAATTGACTGATCAAATGGCCAGGTGGGAAATTATCAACCGGAGGTGTGAAAAACACGAATGGCTTCTATAATTGCTAAAGTGTTTACCTTTGCTGTCAAGGGTGTTAATTGACACTTGGCTAATCCAAGTGACCCTTCCAAATGCTATTCAAAATGTAAAAAACAGTTAGGAACATATTGAATGAATACAGTATCAAACGCCATATTGTTGCACCATACTACCTTATGGATATAAGCGGTAGTTAATAAAGAACAAACCCATGACTGTTAATGATAATTATAGAATGATAGATTAATTTTCTTGGTTTCAATAGACTTAAAATTCCTAAGAAATATTCAAATTACAATTTCATATTTACTACTGCACTTTTCAAAAACGTCAAAACAAATTTGTTAATGACATAAGCGATGAATGTAAACATAGTTTTATAGGTAAGAGGAATTCCAATGATAGGCCTTTGTGTTTTGTTTATGCATCCTGTTATAGATTTTCAGTTTAAGATTATAGATGATTTCAACGAGAATATTTCTTGTAATTCATAATTACATGTAGGTACATACAGGCAGTTTCACTGTATGTACATTTCTTGGTTATGATTGAAAAAAGTATAATGATGCCCATATAATTAAAGAAAAGTATAATAATAACTAATTCTATACTTTGTAAACAAAAATGATGTTCCTTTATTGTGCTTCTGTTCAGTCGCTGGGCGCATGCGCTAGCGATTTTTTAAGGGTTGAACAGTCTTTGAATCAACGACCCCTATTGGCTAATGGAAGTACATGATGGGGTCCTATACTAAGAACAAGGTACTTTTTGGCCGAAATATGCCGCGTTTTCAAACTCCACAAAACTTGATTGGGTTAAAAGACTAGGATCTGCTCAATTCAATGGTATATGATTTATTTACATATATTCAGAATAAGAAATAAAACTTCTACGCTGAAAACGGCGGCCATATATATATACAAAGCGTCATTGTTCTTTTCTAGTGCGACGTCATAGTACGTGCGGGGATGGCAGCACATTCGCAATTGTCATTTAATTTAAGGTACCCCATTACAATAAAATTTTATTTAATGGCTCGTTAAAACACCTCTTATGAAGTATGAGTTCACCATCGAAAGAGTGATAAAAGTTCTGAATTATTTTTATATGATTTTTTGTGATTTTTCCGGAATGATAAAAAAGGTGTTTTGTTTGCAAATAAGAGATTCTTGAGTCCAAATTTCGCTGTGATTTGGTGCATGATATGAATATATGATAAAACATGCCTAAAAGATTCAGATATAAACGTTCTAAATCTTTTAGAAGAAAATATTTATGAAAATTGAAAACGGTATTTGTTAAAATCAACGGATAAAATCTCCAAAAAACCTGTCAGTTAGAAAAGAGATATATCGAGAGAAAAAAATATTATAAAAAGAAATTGAAAGGAAATTACCAAATTTTTTATATATTTTTTAAAATCACTATATTCAAACTGGAGAAAAAGTACCGATCCCAATCAAAATTGAAAGAAATTACTAAATTAATCATATTGTTGCTAATTGTATGCACTTTTGATCAATAAATTAGTTTCCTTTATAAAGTCATTCAATTTGTAAACCATTTTACATCAAGGGAATGCAATTTTCTGATTACAATGTTCTCCATTTGCACTCCATCCAAACTCGTCACAACCGGCGCGGATACAGGACAGTAGAAGGCCTATCCCATTTATTGCCTCTTGCAACAAGCAAAAGGAACTGAGGACATATTCTAACCCAGATCCCCACGAGGGGAGGGGTGCATTATCATGCCCCAAGGCCTGTAATTTAGCATGTATTTATTCTAACAAACTTTATGTCAAATATAATTTAAATCCATTCTCATATAGTGCAAATACTGTCCAGTTTATCTGAAATTTTATCACACTTCTCTGAATATTTCAAGTACCAGGGTATTATAAATACGCACAGTTTCGAATTAATATGGCATTTGGAGGAGCGAAGAGGGTGGGGGATGTGAGAGAGACGGGGAACTATGGCTTCAAGTAGGCTTAGGCGAGAGTTTATGCAAGTATATTCAAAAAATATTATATTTACAATTTGAGTATGAATTACGTAAATATCAATTGATAATAGTCTGACGGCTGATTAATATAAAACACGGGAGAGGGACTTTTATTTATTCATTTAGCAAATTACTGTGTGCCGTAACCTGTGTTATCAAGGTATACCAAGTACCAAATTTTCTTACTTCTTTTCAAGTGTCCATAGTAAATTCGTGAAAACGAGTTTGGAATTCCCAACACGAAAAAGGTTTCCTCTGAATGTACAATAATCATTGATACAAAACTTCTTTATTACATGTAGAATATGTAACAATGGCTTCACAAATTATTCTCTCTCTCTCTCTCTCTCTCTCTCTCTCTCTGCTCTAATTCCTCTTTTGAAACGCGCACGATCCGAAAATAAAAAAGCGGTACTCATAAATTACAAGTTGTTTGTTGATAGCTGCAGGGTGTATCCTCCGGAAGCGGATCCAGATCAGGAGCCGATGGCATAGGACAGGACTAAGAGTTGTGTTTCCATTATCTAGTGGAACATATGTCGCGGTCTGCGTGAGAAATTAGATGACCCTGAATTTGTCGCACTTGTAAATAAATTTGATTTAATTTGTCTGTATGAATGCTGGGTAGCAGCTGATGATACTTTTGATTTACCAGGTTATAGTACATTAGTTGCCCCCCGTCCCACTAGTTGGGGCGGGGGCATCGTTTATCTTTTACAAATCTTTTTTTGGTAACAATGTGGATGTTATTGAAAATATTGTTGACAGCATAATCTGGATTAAAACTAATCCAGGCATTGTATGTGATCAAACTCTGTTTTTCGCTTGTTGTTACATTCCTCCTGAAAATAATAAGTTTTACAGTGATAATGATATCGATTTGTTTCAGAGTCTTGAGGACTCGATTTGTAACTACAAATCTGTAGGCTAAATTTTTATAGTTGGTGATTTTAATTCAAGAATTGGTATGAGAGATGATATCATATTAAACGATGATATTGGTAATACTGTTTCAGATACTTTGTCTGCTATAATTGACTACAGATCTGACGAAAATCTTAGTAAACGTAAATCATTAGATAAGCAAGTCAATCAGTTTGGTAGAAAAATCATTGATCTGTGTAAAACTAGTTATGCGTGTTGTCAATGGTAGACACCAAGGTGACCCGAACGGTAATTTTTCCTTCTTTAAGGAGGTGCGCTACACCAGAAATTTGAAGTAGATGAAAAGTGGAGGATATGTACAAAACAAATTTGAAGTTGAAAATTTTCAAAGAGGAATAGCGCACTTGGTATGCAATTTCGCCTACATAAATACTTTTTTCCTGAATATAATTTTAAAAAAAATATTCTGCTATACTATGTCAGTTTGTACTTGTGTTTACCCAAATTACTCAATAAAAATAGCTATATGTTGATAGCATCTTTATTTGCTAAGCATAAATATCACCGTGATTATGTAGAGTATATAGTAGATGTAACGTAATGGGCCTAAAAAATTGCAAACTGTTGCAAAAGGTCACCCTAAACCAGAAATAAAACACTGAAATTTTTTATTTGAATATGACTGTACATAAGATTAAATCCATTTGAGGAAATTTGGTTTAAGGTGGCCCTCTTGTTGAAAATGGCTAAAATATTTAAAAAAATCATTTGCAAAATTTGCCTTGAGATTTAGCAGCCTGTCAAACGTGAAACGTTTAAACTTACATGCCTGGGTGGCCTAGTGGTTTGGATGCTCGGTAATCTTACACTTAAAGCATACATTCCGAGTTCAAGTCCGATATTTTACCAATCTATATTGTTGGTTTTCTTTTACTTGTTTTTTTTTTTTTTTTTTGCCTTTCATTCTTTTTTTTGGGGGGGGGGGTCGTTTTCTTGAGGGGGGGGGGGGGGTCATATGTTTTAACAAATATTAGTCATTTTCATCATAACTTCGCAAATTACGACTCAAAGTAAAGGAATTTATTCTGAGATCAGTGTAGTTCCGTTTGTTTACACTAACATGTTCCTTTTTTCAAACCGTAATGTGCCTGACGAAAAGCTAAACAATACTACAAGACAGGGGGCACACATGTACAGCATGTAATAAGTAAAAATAGGTCAAGGGAGGAAAATAACTGTTGTACAGTTTGTCTTCTCAAAAGTAAATATAAAAACTCACGTAGCAAGTTATGTAAAATAATGTTTAGGCAAAGCTAAACACTCGAATTATCAACCAAAGGCAAATTAACTGATGAAATCTATTAAAGGTGCTGCAGCCCTGTGAGAAAAAGACAGTGAGCTAAGTAATGCCTATGTAAAAGGGTTGTTGTATGATATGAATGCACCTATGAAAATATTGTACTGTTCATCATTCCACATAGGAACATGGTTTATTAATTAAAGAACGACTCATATAAGTAATAGTTATTGTAGATTTATGTCGGTGTATCTTTATTTATTTGGACGAAGGGCGGTGACGAGTGCGAAGCACGAGTCTTCGCCCTTTGTCCAAATAAATCAAGATACACCGAAATAAATATTCAATAACTTACTGGTATCATGACCAATTAGAAATATAATATCTGTCATGTGACCAGTGGTTATTGCATGATTTTTTTAATTACCCCAATGAAAAGTAAAGTTTTTGTCAGGTGATCGCGTGGGTATTTTCCTCTTCCCGCTAACCATGCCCATCGCGCACTCATCACCCGATATATGTGTCTAATCATAGCACCTCGACTATGAACATTGGCGATTTACACGATTCTGGTGTACAGTTTTTATTTAATGATGATCATGAGTTTTTTCTCACAAGCATGTGATGATCACACATTTCGTGAAATTAAACCGGGAGATGCGAAAATGAATATCGACACGGCCGCGGGCCTTGATCTCGTGAATTATGATTTGAACTTCACCATGAGTTGAAATTGTCACTGTCAGGTGGTGTTCAATAATTGATTTACACGGCACAGTTTTCAAAAATATGCAAATGATGGTTCCGCCAACTGGTGTATCTCCAGTTATTGTACACTTTTTATCAAAGGAAAAAGACCACAGCCATGATATAAATGTCAGTAATGCTAAACTGCAGCAGTTATTTATCTTGGTTAACGAAACATTAAAAACGTTGGCCTATATTTAAAAATAACACGCCAGTCTATTATTGGAAACCGGTGTTTTCCTTTTAGATTTCTGAGTCGGCCGTTTCGTCAGCAAGAGCGCTATACCTCTTTACTTTATTTTGTCAAAAAATACAGTTTAGTAGAAGTTAATCTGAAAAAAATTTAAAACCCCTGCCGGACTCGAACCTGCGACCTACACTGTACAGGTCAGCTATCGATATTCTTCTTCTTTTTTTTTTTTTTTTTTTTATCTTTTATTAGCTATCGATATTCTAACCTACTGAGCTACCCGGTTAGGTATATAAATGGAAAAGGAAAAGTCAAATATTGCTGATATCGATTTTTTCATCCATGTTTTAAAGGAAGTCAGCCATTATGACGATGTACAGTACTACCTTAATACAAATGGCACTAGTCTTATTTATTATTTATTGACTGAGGGTTCCCGAATAAAAAATGTGACCGATTTTGTAACAGGACAATTAAATACTTTTTCTGACCACTCACCCGTATCTTTTACATTGAATTTCACGATGTCACGGATCTGTAATTCTACAACAAATACTCGTACTTATAATAATGTCTCATACAGAAAAGACGTCAAGTCTGTCAAATGGAACGATAGTAATACTGATTTAGTAAAATCCTCTCTGAAGGACAATTTAGATTCACTTTTAAGCCAGTTAGGTGTAAATATATTGAATCAATATGATATGAATGATTGTACAGTGTACAGAAATTTAGTACTCTATATTTAATGATATCGTATTGCCTTATTGTGACGTTCGCACATCAATTAGCAATGATGTTAAGATTGATAAACCATGGTTCAATAATACGTGTAAAAAAAATGTACACAGGTTACAAGAACGCTCTTTTTAGTTTTAATAAGTCTATGACTGATGAGAACCATACAAATCTTGTATGTACAAAATCGGCATATAAAAAGTTAGAAGTTAGATTGAAGCGACAGTATTTAAAACATGAAGGTGATATGATGGACTACCTTAGAAAATATAACCCGAGAGAATTTTATAAAATGTTTTAGTAAGAAGAAGCCTAATGTAAAATGTGATATAAATGGCGAAGAATTTTTAGATCATTTTCGTAATCTCTGTGACTCCTGAAAACCAAAATTTAAATGAAAGTTTTAGTGAAAATGTGCAGGCTGCTGTTTTTGAAGAATTAGATGTACCTATATCCTTTGATGAAATAAAAAATTGTATGAAGAGGATGAAAAGTAATAAATGTTGTGGAGAAGATTGTATTGTAAATGAAATATTTTTACAGTGTAGTGAAGTTATTATTCCATGTTTACACAAATTTTTTTAATATAGTTTTTGATAGTGGTTATTTTCCAGAGTTATGGTCAGGACACATCTTACCTATTTATAAGTAAGGTGCTTGTAATCATCCGAATAATTATATAGAGGAATAACCCTTATAAGTTGTCTTGGTAAGCTATTAACTTCAGTGATAAATCAAAGATTGTTACAGTGGGACAAAGTAAATAACATTATAAGTGATTCACAGTTTGGTTTCAAACCTAATATATCTACTATTGATGCTAGTTTTGCCTTACAGTCGCTTGTCAATCGTACTTTAAAGAACAAACAAAAATTGTATTGCTGCTTCGTAGATTACAAAAAGGCGTTTGATCTTATTGATAGAAGCAAGCTATGGTGTAAATTAATTAGGCAAGGCTTGCAAGACCAAATATTTTGTATTATAAAATCTATGTACATGTACGATAATGTCAAATCGTGTGTCAAATTTAATGGACATTTAACAGAATTTTTTGATAATAAATGTGGAGTTATGCTGGGGGAGTTTTATCTCCCCAACTTTACTCGCTTTATGTCAATGATTGTGAAATGAATTTTTTAAAGACAAACTGTCCAAGTATCGAAATTCAACTTATTAATATTTTTCGTTTAATGAATGCTGATGATATGGTTATCATCTCAGAAACTGCTGAAGGTCTTCAGAAAATGTTATATTCTCTGTACTTTTACTCTAATGAATGGAATTTGAAAGTAAGTGTAGAGAAAACAAACATTTTTCGTAATGGTAAAAAAATTTGTATTGATAACAAATGGTTATGACGGGAATGAACTTGAAATTGTAGATAAGTTCAATTACCTGGGCATGTCTGTATCTTACAATGGCAAATTTAGTCAAACTCAAAAACATGTTGCAGATCAGGGTAGAAAGGCATTGTTTGCGTTAACATCAAAATTAAAGAACCATAACTTCAATGTAACTACACAATTGTTTGCTTTTGATACATATGTTAAAAGTATTCTGTCCTACGGATCAGAAGTTTGGGGCTTTCATAAAGCCCCGGAAATTGAAAAAATACATTTAATGCTTTGTAAAAGATTGCTGGGTGTTAAAAAATCCACTTGTAACATTTTAGTACATATATATTGTGAATTGGGAAGATTCCCGCTGAGATTTTTTTTAAAATATTGGTTGAAAATCAGAAGAAGCAATAATTGTAGTATTAAGTCATGTTGCGAAGATATGTTGTCACATAATGATTGTAAATGGTTGTAAATATTAAAAATGTTTGAGATTAAATTATATGTTTGAAAGTGGTATGCCTGATAAAATTGTATATTCTATTATTGAACAAAGACTATTTGGTACTACAATGTACAAAACAACAGATATTTAATGATATTTGTAAAATGTCTAAAGGTTTCTTATATCAACACCTCATTGACACTTTCTATATTAAATATTACCTGTGCAAACCTATCGATAGCAAATATAAGAAATATTTAACTAAATTCAGAACTTCATCTCATAATCTAAATATTGAAAAAAGGAAGACGTTATGGCATTGCAAAAAACAATAGGTTTTGTGAAAAATGTAGCTTGTCTGTTGTAGAAGACGAATTCCATTTCATTCTTCAATGTCCATTCTATAATGAACTGAGATCAAAATATATAAAAAGATATTATCATAAAAGACCAAGTACTTTCAAATGGTTCAATTACTAAGTGTTCAAAATGTAAAAGAATTTATTAATTTGGGTAAATACTTGTATTTAGCATGTTTAAAAGAGATGCTTAATTTAGCTTTTGTTCTATTTATGTATACTCTCCTGTGTGATGTCTGTATATACCATATTTATGTTATTCTGTTTCTGATGAGCCGTTTGGGTGAGGATAATAAATCTCTCTCTCTCTCTCTCTCTCTCTCTCTCTCTCTCTCTCTCTCTCTCTCTCCGTAGATTAATTAAGGTGGATGATAATTTAATTGTATAGGTAAACGATGTTTACTTATCTCTGACGTTTACTACTGCTGCAGTAATTATAGCTGGCAGGATGATAATTGACACCATTGAAGGTGAGAATTAGATGTCATCCAGAGGTCATAGATCGGTTCATCCGTAAACGGGCGTGTAGTTGACAACCAAGGAGTACAATCACTCTGCGCGTGACATCTGGAACACATTGAGTACGTCCTATATAAACTCGTGTTAGAGAAAACAACTTCACCATTCTCACGATGGAATCCCAACGACCAACTCCAGAGCAATCTGTACCAGAATTCCCTAACGACGATGAAGAAATGGTGGCCGAGGCCGCTTTTCAGGAATTCATGTATAATGCAAGAATGGAGATCTTAAAGAGGGAGTTGGCTAATACAAGGAGAAAGTTCCGCCGGGCGTGCGAACAAGTAGTCCTCCTTAAATCAAAGTTGTCGGAGATGCAGAGGAGACATGATCGGGCCAAGGCGATGAACTCTAGATTATTTCAATACACGTACCGCCTCCAGATGGACGTCATTGAAGGATTCAAGAAAGTCTACGGTAAGTATGCCGAGTTCCAGGCTGAGGAAATCCGAAATCTGGAGATTAATATACATGTATTCGGCGAAGTTCTGGTCGACACTGACGAGGAGTACGAGCCTGTCGACTAGATCAGAGAGAGAAACCTTCCCCAGGTCAACTGTTCTAAGGAGGTAATAAAAACCAACGGCCCTTTTCAGGGCCACACCAATATTTTGAAAAGATACCTCTCAATTCACGAAACGAGATTCTATCATTTTCTCATGTTCACTCTATATTGCATCATCTACATTAGTCAAAATTACAGAAAAACCACGAATCGTTTGATTCGCCTTCATGCATGGTGCTCATTAATATTGGGTCTGCTTACTGATAGAGACCCAACATTGTTCACGTGGATTACTAGAAAATACTTACCACGTGTTTGGAGGGTGTGGTTCTCTGTTTCTTTGGGGTGTGTGGGTGTGATTATTTCCGCTTTTGTTTGCTTTTTTAATGTAACAAGCATTCTGAGAGTATTGCATGGCAATGCATAGTCCCCTACCGATCATTGCAAAATTTACTGTACCACACCAATATTCAAGGTTCATAACGTAGGTTATGGTAAAAGGGAAAATTGGGGAACCAGGATAGGAATGGTTGGAAATCAACTTCTATTCGAGTAGAGACTAGACCAGGAAAAAAGACAAATTTATAATTAGGTTTAGGTCTTTAACCAAGTCAATAAACTGTGACATGTACGTGATAATGAATAATTTAGCTATATTTTTGTATTACTATGCTAGAAGTTTTAATGAGTGTAGTACTCTTATCTACAGAGATAAGAAACTTGGACGTAAACTAACAATTCATGCTATAGTCCAAGGGCCTTAACTTAATGAAAATTCAACGGACCAAAACGAAATTCGAACTTGATCTGTAACTTGTTATGGCAATACAATGTACCAAATATCAAATGAATATCTGCAAGCACAAACAAAATAAAAATTCTGGAAAACTGATAATTCATGCTATTTTTCTAAGTCGAAGGGCCATAACTTAATGAAAAATCAACGGACTGAGACGAAATTGGAACTTGATCTGTAACTTATTATGGACAAGCAACGTACCAAATATAAAATAAATATCAGCAAGAACAGAGAAAAAAGTGCGGAAAACTGGACTGACGGACAGACAGACTGACGGACGGAGCGCAAACCTAAAGTCCCCTTCGACTTCGTCGGTAGGAGACTAAAAATATAACAGGCATCTTTAATGAACAAAATCTAGAATTTTTCGAGGGTATTCAATCTTTTCTAAATCAACATGGTCGTTTTACTATATAGAAAAGACTATAAGAAAAAATTATGTACGTTTTTTTTCTTCTTTTTTTTTTTTTGTCTAGTGAAAAAAGTATAAGGTAGCTCATTACACTAAAGCTTATACTCTTTATTATACTCTTTATGACACTACGTCACAAGATGGCGATTTAAATGTTTTGGAAAATTACTTGTATCGGTAGATTTGGTAGTTTATCATTGTAGCTCAGTGGTTAAAGCATTGGGCTAGTGAACCGCAGATCTGGAGTTCAAATCCCCCCAGTCTTTTGTTCATACGTGTTGAAATAATTGTTTTGAAAATCATGTTTTTATCCAAATTTGTATATTTTTTTGCCTTTTTTGGCATATACAATTTTTAGTAATATTTAAATGGTAAATTGCAGCTCATAAATATTATGGTCATTGATATTAAAGTATTGCACGCAGTATTCTTTATGCCGAATCTAAAGATTTCATTCTCTTATCAAACCATGAGAAAAGGTAGTACTTGCTATGTGTTTCACTCTGTGTGTTCATGTGTATAGGTAGTACTTGCTATGTGTTTCACTCTGTGTGTTCATGTGTATAGGTAGTACTTGCTATGTGTTTCACTCTGTGTGTTCATGTGTATAGGTAGTACTTGCTATGTGTTTCACTCTGTGTGTTCATGTGTATAGGTAGTACTTGCTATGTGTTTCACTCTGTGTGTTCATGTGTATAGGTAGTACTTGCTATGTGTTTCACTCTGTGTGTTCATGTGTATAGGTAGTACTTGCTATGTGTTTCACTCTGTGTGTTCATGTGTATAGGTAGTACTTGCTATGTGTTTCACTCTGTGTGTTCATGTGTATAGGTAGTACTTGCTATGTGTTTCACTCTGTGTGTTCATGTGTATCTGTATGCGTATTTGCGCACTCATACTTGTCAGAATGTATGGCACGCCATATTTATATTCATTCTTCTATCAAGATATCTTTTATAATTTATGAAATATCTTCTATTCTTATAGAATTTATAAGATGTCTCATAATTTACAGTTTATAATATATCTCATAAAATATATAAGATACGTATATATCTTTTGAACTATATAAGGTTTCTCATAAACTTTATAAGATGCCTTGTATGTTAAACAAAATATCTTATAAAGTTTATGAGATATCTTGTAAAATATGGAAGGTGTATCATCATATTATAAACTTATTCTTACAAGCTATATTATAAAACATATGAAATATCTCGCATGTTTTATGAGAAATCTCAAACTTTATAATACATCTAATATATTTTATAAAATATCTCATACATGTAAATGAATTTTTATAAGATATTTCATAAACTATATGAGATACCTTATAATAGATTCAAGATATCTGATAAGCTTTATAGGAGATCTTATAAAAGTAAATTCATTCGATATTTTATAAAGTTCATAAGATATCTTAAAAATCACCAGCCATAGAATAACAGTGTCAGGTCTGTCAACAAGGAGGGTGAATTGTATGTCAGTAGAGTCAACCCCGTTGTGGTGATTACACATGGGCTAGGAAGTTAATTGATGACGGTGATTGTGATAATACGGAATATCGGAACCATTATTTCGCCTTCGATTCCGTCCTGGTTTTAATATTTAGTATGTCCAACTAGATCACGTTTACAAGCACATGTTAATTTCTTACTTTCAGATATATTGAGTTCAGGCATATTTTAGCGTCATTTTTGAAAGTTGAGGGGTGGGGAACAAACGGAGAAAAAAGGCGTCGTTATATCCCTATGAAAAATTTTAATTAGCAAGAAATGCAGTTCTACCCAAACCCCTAAAAGTAAACGGAGAAAGGAGGGGGGGGGGGGGGGAGGGGGGTATCCTTCACTCCAGTCATGTATGATTTCAACTCGTCAATCCAACCTTGCATTTCCACTACCATTCACCGCTAATATATCAAGTGACCAACTAATAAACCGATTTTCGCATATACATGTACTAATAACATGATCTTTATAAATTAAATATTACAAATTCTCCGTTTTGTACATGTGGACATATTAATGAAGATGTATCCCATCTCTTTTTTGCTTGTAAAAATTACTCCAGGACTAGAAATGATCTTTTTAATCGCCTTTTCATGCTTGACTTGGTTAATATTGATACAAAATTGTTATTATGCGGTGATGTCAATTTACCTCTGCAAGCTAATATAACTATTTTTTCAGTTGTTCATAAATTTATGGAAGAAACTTGTAGATTTGTTTAATCATTGTACATTTTACCTGTTAATTATTACCTTGCATGACATATTGTAATATTTTAGGAGAGGGACTTGTAAGTTGTCAGAACTTGTTCCCAATCCTTTTGGTTTCATCAATAAAATATGTTCAAAACAAAAAACTAATAACAAATACTGTATATGATAATTTACCGCGATGTCAGGAAAACAGGGGGGGGGGGGGGGGGCAAGAAGTGCGTGTGTGAGGGGGGGGGGGGGGGGGGGACTACATGTTACTGCATGATCTACGTGTCTAGAGATCGATGTATAATTTTTTATTAATTATATCATTTCATAGCGGTCACTTAAGCCATCACTAGTTTGTATGCATACAAGAGTTGCCAAAATGACACATAATTTTCCTAATTTCTTTTTCTGAAGAGTTCCAAAAATTTCTAGTTATTAGGTCATATGTCAGTTTCTCCGTGACAGGCGCGCAGTTGACAACCATTGAGTACGATCACTCTGCGCTTGACATCTTGAACACATTGAAACTCCTATATCAACCTCTTTTCGAAATATGACAACTTCACCATTCTTACGATGGAATCACACCAACCTACTCCAAAACAATCTGTCCCAGAAATTCATGAATACTTCAACAATTTAAGGATAAAGTTGTTAAAGTGGGACTTGGCCTGGTATTGCAGTACATCCAGGATCGGCCCACTCGTAAACAAATAATAGCAGAATTTACCCTTCTCTCTTTCTCCCTCTTCCCACTTTCCAGCACCACCCCACTTACACGCCTCCCCTTTCCTGGTAATTTTTATTTATTATCACGTTAAATCAATTACGTTATCTTACAACCTGTTCACTTTCACGTCATTTTTAAGACAATACATAATTGATAAATCAAAACAAACAACAACAACAACAACAACAAAAAACAAAAAAACAAAAAACAATAAGTATACGACACTTGGTATTCCCAGGCGGTCACCCATCCAAGTACTGACCAAGCCCTACGTTGCTTAACTTCGGTGATCGGACGAGAACCGGTGTTTTCAACGTGGTGTGGCCGTATACATTAGTAACGGAGCATAGAGGCGGTTAGACTAGTGAGTGTTTCTTCAAATAGTAAATAAGAAGTCGTGTGAATTTTCCGGTCATTGTCCAATGAAAATGAACTTAGTCAATTGTAGTCCCATACATTGAATAGAATCCTCCCCTTTCCATGTGCGATTTTCTACATTTCCCTGGCGCTGAATTGTTTTTATTCGTACCCCTGAATAGGTAATTCCGTATCATTGGTGGAAAAAAATAGATTGTTTTCAGAGGAACTATTTGATGTGGGTAGCTGTGGTGCACATGGGCTGTTTACATATATACTGTACATGTAATGATGTATGATGCGGAAAACACTTGGATTGGAGATTTTTCTTGTTTGTGCATGAAATTCACGAAAAACGGCAGTGAAAGTTGGTTTTTCTTTAAAAAAAAAAATTCAGAGTCTCGGGTAACAGAACTTTTACGACTGAGTTAATGATATAGGAATTATTTCCCTTAGTAGTAATAAATAGAACTTAAAGGATGCGTGTTGGGTTAGAGGCTGGTGTGGTTAGGTCCGTGTCCTAAAATCAACACTGTCACCAAATCGCTGAATTTAGGTCAATGATATGTGAAAAAGGATTGATACATAACTGAAAGCTGGTCACCTTTTTATGGCCCTGGGTAGGTAGGGGGGTGGGGTCGTGGGGGGTGGGGGGTGGGGGTCTTCTAGGTCATCTGAACAGTTCTTGAATGCATTTGACCTTGTCGATCATTTCCATGTCTACACTGGGTTTGTAAAAATGGAAAAACGTTTTACCTACGTTTTATCATTATTTGACGAAGAAAATGACTTTTTATAGAAAATCGTTCTTCCTTTCCATGACGCAATGGGTCATTTGGACTGCAAATTGCCTACAACCTATCATAGTATATCAAGAACTATTTCATATGGCCTCGGACGCGGATTGACTTGTAACATACACAGAAAATCCGTTTTAAACACTTGATATTGTTGCATGAAAATTTCTTCAAAATCTCATTTGAAACCCGCGGTCGGCATCGCTTCTCGGCCTTATGGCTAAGATCAAAGTGTAGTATCTGTTCTTATCAGCTTAATATCTGATACGTTCCCTACATGGGGACTACGATATTAAACTGATTTTTGGTCAGAGGTGAGATGTCAGGGGCTTGCTCCGCTCTCGCCACGGGTTGGCCTGGTATTGCAGTTCATCCAGGATCGGCCCACTTGTAAACAAATAATAGCAGAATTTACCCTTCTCTCTCTCTCTCTCCCTCTTTCTCTCTCCCTCTCTCTCTCCCTCCCACCTTCCAGCACCACCGCTCTTACACCCCCACCCCCTTTCCTGGTAGTTTTTATTTGTCATTATGTTAAATCAATTACGTTATCTTACAACCTGTTCACTTTCACGTCATTTTTAAGACAATACATAATTGATAAATCAAAACAAAAAAAACAAAAAAACAAAAAAAAAAACAAAAAAAAACAACAACAACAAAAAATAAGTATACGACACTTGGTATTCCCAGGCGGTCACCCATCCAAGTACTGACCAAGCCCTACGTTGCTTAACTTCGGTGATCGGACGAGAACCGGTGTTTTCAACGTGGTGTGGCCGTATACATTAGTAACGGAGCATAGAGGCGGTTAGACTAGTGAGTCTTTCTTCAAATAGTAAATAAGAAGTCGTGTGAATTTTCCGGTCATTGTCCAATGAAAATGAACTTAGTCAATTGTAGTCCCATACATTGAATAGAATCCTCCCCTTTCCATGTGCGATTTTCTACATTTCCCTGGCGCTGAATTGTTTTTATTCGTACCCCTGAATAGGTAATTCCGTATCATTGGTGGAAAAAAATAGATTGTTTTCAGAGGAACTATTTGATGTGGGTAGCTGTGGTGCACATGGGCTGTTTACATATATACTGTACATGTAATGATGTATGATGCGGAAAACACTTGGATTGGAGATTTTTCTTGTTTGTGCATGAAATTCACGAAAAACGGCAGTGAAAGTTGGTTTTTCTTTAAAAAAAAAATTCAGAGTCTCGGGTAACAGAACTTTTACGACTGAGTTAATGATATAGGAATTATTTCCCTTAGTAGTAATAAATAGAACTTAAAGGATGCGTGTTGGGTTAGAGGCTGGTGTGGTTAGGTCCGTGTCCTAAAATCAACACTGTCACCAAATCGCTGAATTTAGGTCAATGATATGTGAAAAAGGATTGATACATAACTGAAAGCTGGTCACCTTTTTATGGCCCTGGGTAGGTAGGGGGGTGGGGTCGTGGGGGGTGGGGGGTGGGGGTCTTCTAGGTCATCTGAACAGTTCTTGAATGCATTTGACCTTGTCGATCATTTCCATGTCTACACTGGGTTTGTAAAAATGGAAAAACGTTTTACCTACGTTTTATCATTATTTGACGAAGAAAATGACTTTTTATAGAAAATCGTTCTTCCTTTCCATGACGCAATGGGTCATTTGGACTGCAAATTGCCTACAACCTATCATAGTATATCAAGAACTATTTCATATGGCCTCGGACGCGGATTGACTTGTAACATACACAGAAAATCCGTTTTAAACACTTGATATTGTTGCATGAAAATTTCTTCAAAATCTCATTTGAAACCCGCGGTCGGCATCGCTTCTCGGCCTTATGGCTAAGATCAAAGTGTAGTATCTGTTCTTATCAGCTTAATATCTGATACGTTCCCTACATGGGGACTACGATATTAAACTGATTTTTGGTCAGAGGTGAGATGTCAGGGGCTTGCTCCGCTCTCGCCACGGGTTGGCCTGGTATTGCAGTTCATCCAGGATCGGCCCACTTGTAAACAAATAATAGCAGAATTTACCCTTCTCTCTCTCTCTCTCCCTCTTTCTCTCTCCCTCTCTCTCTCCCTCCCACCTTCCAGCACCACCGCTCTTACACCCCCACCCCCTTTCCTGGTAGTTTTTATTTGTCATTATGTTAAATCAATTACGTTATCTTACAACCTGTTCACTTTCACGTCATTTTTAAGACAATACATAATTGATAAATCAAAACAAAAAAAACAAAAAAACAAAAAAAAAAACAAAAAAAAACAACAACAACAAAAAATAAGTATACGACACTTGGTATTCCCAGGCGGTCACCCATCCAAGTACTGACCAAGCCCTACGTTGCTTAACTTCGGTGATCGGACGAGAACCGGTGTTTTCAACGTGGTGTGGCCGTATACATTAGTAACGGAGCATAGAGGCGGTTAGACTAGTGAGTCTTTCTTCAAATAGTAAATAAGAAGTCGTGTGAATTTTCCGGTCATTGTCCAATGAAAATGAACTTAGTCAATTGTAGTCCCATACATTGAATAGAATCCTCCCCTTTCCATGTGCGATTTTCTACATTTCCCTGGCGCTGAATTGTTTTTATTCGTACCCCTGAATAGGTAATTCCGTATCATTGGTGGAAAAAAATAGATTGTTTTCAGAGGAACTATTTGATGTGGGTAGCTGTGGTGCACATGGGCTGTTTACATATATACTGTACATGTAATGATGTATGATGCGGAAAACACTTGGATTGGAGATTTTTCTTGTTTGTGCATGAAATTCACGAAAAACGGCAGTGAAAGTTGGTTTTTCTTTAAAAAAAAAATTCAGAGTCTCGGGTAACAGAACTTTTACGACTGAGTTAATGATATAGGAATTATTTCCCTTAGTAGTAATAAATAGAACTTAAAGGATGCGTGTTGGGTTAGAGGCTGGTGTGGTTAGGTCCGTGTCCTAAAATCAACACTGTCACCAAATCGCTGAATTTAGGTCAATGATATGTGAAAAAGGATTGATACATAACTGAAAGCTGGTCACCTTTTTATGGCCCTGGGTAGGTAGGGGGGTGGGGTCGTGGGGGGTGGGGGGTGGGGGTCTTCTAGGTCATCTGAACAGTTCTTGAATGCATTTGACCTTGTCGATCATTTCCATGTCTACACTGGGTTTGTAAAAATGGAAAAACGTTTTACCTACGTTTTATCATTATTTGACGAAGAAAATGACTTTTTATAGAAAATCGTTCTTCCTTTCCATGACGCAATGGGTCATTTGGACTGCAAATTGCCTACAACCTATCATAGTATATCAAGAACTATTTCATATGGCCTCGGACGCGGATTGACTTGTAACATACACAGAAAATCCGTTTTAAACACTTGATATTGTTGCATGAAAATTTCTTCAAAATCTCATTTGAAACCCGCGGTCGGCATCGCTTCTCGGCCTTCTGGCTAAGATTGGCAGTGAAAGATGGAAACTCTAGATGATAACACATTACAATTGATGGAGAGAACACTCAGAATTACCGTAAGAGGAGCAGTAGCACAGTACAAGAGACGACATGTCATTGACATGCTTCGACAGGAGAACCCGGAAGCAGACGTACTAGCAGTGTGGCAGAAGGAGAGACGTGACACTTGGTATGCCACTTTTGAGACTGTAGACATGGTCAACACTTTTGATGGAAGGGAGATTGAATACAATGACATCAACATAAACTTGTACTTTGCAGCCGCCGACAGGATACAGGTCATAGGAAGATTGCATTGGTTACCAATCTGGGAAACCAATGCAGATGTAACGAATGCATTTAGGCATTATGGAGACGTACGCTCCGTTACACATGTAACGGAGCAGGGACTTGCAAATGGAGTACGGGAGGTAACCCTCGTAATGAGGGAAGGAGATCAACAGCACCTCCCGTACATTAGTAAGGTGCACGGTAATCGATGCCTTTTTGTTGTCCCTGGCCGACCTCCTGTGTGTTTTCGATGCGAGGAGGTTGGCCACTTAAGGCAGGAATGCCCTAGTTATAGAGGTGGGGGACACGGCAGCCGAAGCTATGCTTCGGCTGTGAGAACGCAGACGGTCGTTGGCAGGCCGGCCCCAGCTGTCAGTAAGCCGGGGGAGGTTGAGAATCCAGCTGTTGGCAAGCCGGAGTCTATAGGGGCTGTCAGCAAGCCCCTGGAAACGGTGGAGGAGCCCCAGAGTTCCTCAGGCACACAAGGAGATCATAAGGATCCCCAGGGAGAGTTGTCCCCAAACGACTCTCCAATCGGTCAGGAGGAGCTCGGGTGCTCCTCCCCGGAAAATGAACAGGGAGGGGGTGCTAAGGCGACCTCCCAGGAAGGAACTATGGAAGTGTCCTCGGCTGAGGATACTATCCATCTGGACGAGGAGGGGTACCTAGAGGTACGACGAAAGAAGGCGAGGAGGGAAGACAATGTCAGCCCCCTCAGTCCCTCAGCATCCGAACCTTCCCGGGCCAACCGTATCTGAGGAAAATGGAATGAATTTAGGACTATGGCAGAGATCTTCCCTCACGAAATGACATTGGCGAGCCCCTGGACATCCAACAATTTAAGGAGAAATCCCGGTATAAGTTTATTTTTCTGTATTCAGTTAATTTATCATTTTTTTCTATTTGCATTATATTGTGTATTTGTGTTTGACTATCCATTTTCGTTGATTCTAGTTATCTTCTTAGACATTATTCAATTTGCATTATTCCCCTTTTCATATATATACAACACATATTTTTCTATTCTGGCTTCTTCTTTGTCTGTATTTTCTTTTTCCTTAGTTAGCATTTCAGCACGAAATTTCTCTTTTAATACTTTCCTTAGTCAGTTTTTCTTTTGTCTGTTCACTGTCAATTTTTGTTAGGTTTTTAAATTCTTTTGTTAATTTATGTCGATGAGAATCGCCTCATTGAATATCAATGGGCTTTTAAATGCCCCTAGTAAATCTGAACTCTTTTCACTGTGTTTTAAAGAAAACCTTTCTATATTACTTTTACAAGAAACTCACTTCAATAATATTAATAATGTTTTACAGTTTAAATCCTTATTTGGTACAGATAAATGCTATTTTAGTTTTGGTACGAATAAAAGTAGAGGGGTGGGGATTGTAATTTTAGATTCTAACATTATAGTGCATAAATATCATTTAGATTTAGACGGTAGGTTAGTTTACGTGGACTTTTCTTTGAATAATATTAACTATAGAATTATTAACATTTATGCTCCCAATAATCAAACTGATAGGACTGAATTTTTTGAAGAAATATACCCCCTTTGTCTGACTAATAAATATTTAATCTTGGGTGGTGATTTTAATTGTATACTAAACCCCTCTTTAGATAAAGTTGGTGGGAATGATTTATACGGAACTTGTGGCAGTGAGCAGATAAAAAATATAGTTCAAGATTTTCAATTAGTTGATAGTTTTCGTCATTTATATCCTAATATTATAAAAACCACGTGGTCTTCTTCTTTGGTAGCCTGTAGACTAGATAGATTCTATGTAGCAAATCTATTAGTAGACAGTATTATTAATGTTAAAAATATACCCTTTGGTCATAGTGACCATGACGTCGTTTTATTAGAACTCAAAATTTCGGGAAATATTACATTTGGGCAGGGATATTGGAAATTTAATAATTCACTATTACAGGATAAGACATTTGTTAAAAAATTTAATAAATATTGGGTAGAGTTAATAGAGGGATTGGATATTTGTTTAGATGTATGGGACCATTTGAAGAGGCAAATTAAAAATTTTATAATTCATTACTGTAAACAAAAATCTAAAGTCAAACATAATATATTACGGCAATTGGAAAAGACATACCATCGTCTAGAATATCACGAAAATTATAATCCTGGTCATTTTATAGATAGAATACGAGAAATTAAAAGTCAAATTAAAGAATTTCAGCTTCAAAATTATTACGGCTCAAAAATTAGATCTCGAGCTGAAACTTTAGATAACAATGAAAAACCGTCCAAATTCTTTTTTCAACAAGAAATCAAAAGAGCCAAGAAAAAAACAATCACTAAAATAGTCACAGAATCTTCCAATATATGTACAAATTCCGGCGAGATTTTAGAAGCATTCAGACAGTTTTATTCTAAATTATACACGGATGAAGGTATTGATCAGGTTATAGTCAATGAATTCTTGGGAAATGTGCCAAAATTACCTGTAGACGTTTCGGACAAGTGTGAAGGCCGTATAACAAAAGATGAAATTCTTTCGGCATTGAGAAATATGGAAAATAATAAGTCACCTGGTTCAGACGGCCTCACCAAGGAATTTTACCTCGCGTTTAGTTCTATAATGCTTGATCCGTTGGTTGACATTATCAATCTAGTTTTTCAAGAAGGTCACTTATCAGATTCCCAAAAATTATCTTACATTACTTTAATTTGTAAAGATAATAACAACTCAACCAACGTAAAGAATTATAGACCAATTTCATTACTAAATTATGATTACAAGATAATTTCTAAAGTTATTACAAATCGTATTAAAAATGCCTTAGAGCATATCATACATCCTGATCAATCCTGTGCCGTGCCTGGGCGCACGATTTTTGACAACTTGCATTTAATGAGGAACATCATAGATTATTGTGAACAAAAACAGTCACCGGTGGCTTTTATTTCTTTAGACCAGGAGAAGGCCTTTGATAGGGTTAGTTACGATTTTTTGTTTCAAACTCTTTCGGCTTATAATTTTGGGCCTTCCCTAATTCGTTGGATCAAAGCACTTTATAACAATGTAAGTTCCTCAATTATAGTCAATAATTATATTTCGGATCCTATTACTTTACAACGCGGCGTGCGCCAGGGGTGCAGCCTGAGCCCATTGTTATATGTTTTAGTTTTAGAACCATTCGCCATCAAAATTCGGGAAGATGAACAAATTTCAGGCGTTAAACTACCAGGAATTCCTACAATGTCAAAGTTATCTTTATACGCGGACGATAGTCTGGCTATTTGCACCTCGGACTCGTCCGTGAAGCGAGTACTGTACTGGTGCTCGCTGTACGGACGGGCCTCGGGTGCAAAACTCAATTTACAAAAGACAAAGGGCATGTGGCTAGGCAAATGGAAAAATCGTTCTGATCATCCTTTTGGTATATCGTGGGTTGAAAACTGTAAATTACTCGGAATTAAATTTGGCAATAATTTATCATATGATGATATTTGGCAACCAGTCTTATCTAAATTTGTTAAAGTTCTTAATTTATGGAAACAACGTCATTTGTCTTTTGTGGAGAAATCCAATGTCGTAAAAACATTAGCATGTTCTAAAATATGGTACATAGGAACTGTCTTTATTTTACCCAATTATTATGTGAAACAGTTTGAGCGTGCCATTTTTAAATTTCTATGGCCAAGTAATACGGAACCGCTAAAAAGAGCGGTGTTATATAACTCAAAAATCCAAGGTGGTTTAGATATTGTTAGCATTGATGTTAAAGTACAATCTTTACGTTTGAAACATTTACAAAATATTATACAGAATAATGTTTCTAAGTATACTTACTTTTCTATTTATTGGACGGGTTTAAGTCTCAGACTGTTTAATGCAAATTTTGCTTCAAATAATAGACCACACTCGGAATCTATGCCTTTGTTTTATAAAACTTGTCTTAACGATTTACATAGTTTCTTACAGATAGACAAAGATAGACATGTGTGTATATTTAGTCATTTAACTACCAAGCAATATTATTCCATATTATTGGAAAAAATAATTGTTCTGCCTAGAATAGTAAGTATTTTTCCTTCTGTTAATTTTAGGCATGTTTTTCAAAGACTGTATACTGACTTTTTAGATAAACATATTAGAGATACAATGTACAGATTAATACATGATATCTTGCCTGTTGCATATTTCATGCATAGCATTGGATTCTACAAAAGTAATAAATGTATACTATGTAATAATCATATTGAAACAGTCACTCACCTTTTTTATGAATGCTCTTTTGTCAAGCCGCTCCTTTACATTGTTAAAAACTGGCTTAACATTCTTTCTGACAACAAATTTCAGCGACTAAACTTCTCGCACTTAAGATTCCATATATTTCCCGATTTAGATCAAACTACAGCGTCTTTGTGTTTATACCTTATTTCACTGTACAATTATACTGTTTGGCAAGTCAGATGTATTAATAAGTTCGAGAAAAGAAACTATAATACAAATCGACTTATTTTGATGTACGTTAATAGCATAATACAAAGGATACATTGCGACTTTTACAGGTTTAATACCCCAAAATTTACCGAGTACTGGTGTTCTAGCAATTTGTTTTGCTCTATACGCAATGATGAACTTGATCTTCGCATCTCTATCTAAGGTATTTTCATTCACGTTTTACGCTCGATGTCCACGCTTTACGCCACCTGTGTTGAATGTTTTGTCTGGTGTCTCGGTGTACGGTATATATATGATGTCCACGCTTTACGCCACCTGTGTTGAATGTTTTGTCTGGTGTCTCGGCGTACGGTATATATGGGTCGATGCGTCTGTTTACGTTTTTGATGTTCACTTTATGTTTTTGTAGTATTATATTTTGTGCCAAATACGTGTTACTGTGTTGTTTTTCATTGTCTGTCAATGTTTGATATAGTGTTATTCTTTGTGCTGCTTATGTGTTCGTGTATGTAATGTAATATTGTTTGTACGTTTTACATGTTGATTTTAATTTTCACTTGTTACAATATGTAATTTGTTACTATTATGCTTTATCTTTACATAGTCATTATGTATCGGAATAAATGTATTTTAAAAAAAAAAAAAAAAAAGTATCTGTTCTTATCAGCTTAATATCTGATACGTTCCCTACATGGGGACTACGATATTAAACTGATTTTTGGTCAGAGGTGAGATGTCAGGGGCTTGCTCCGCTCTCGCCACGGGTTGGCCTGGTATTGCAGTTCATCCAGGATCGGCCCACTTGTAAACAAATAATAGCAGAATTTACCCTTCTCTCTCTCTCTCTCTCTCTCTCTCTCCCTCTCTCTCTCTCTCTCTCCCTCCCACCTTCCAGCACCACCGCTCTTACACCCCCACCCCCTTTCCTGGTAGTTTTTATTTGTCATTATGTTAAATCAATTACGTTATCTTACAACCTGTTCACTTTCACGTCATTTTTAAGACAATACATAATTGATAAATCAAAACAAACAACAACCAAAAAAAAAAAAAAAAAAAAAAAAAGTATACGACACTTGGTATTCCCAGGCGGTCACCCATCCAAGTACTGACCAAGCCCTACGTTGCTTAACTTCGGTGATCGAACGAGAACCGGTGTTTTCAACGTGGTGTGGCCGTATACATTAGTAACGGAGCATAGAGGCGGTTAGACTAGTGAGTGTTTCTTCAAATAGTAAATAAGAAGTCGTGTGAATTTTCCGGTCATTGTCCAATGAAAATGAACTTAGTCAATTGTAGTCCCATACATTGAATAGAATCCTCCCCTTTCCATGTGCGATTTTCTACATTTCCCTGGCGCTGAATTGTTTTTATTCGTACCCCTGAATAGGTAATTCCGTATCATTGGTGGAAAAAAAAAATAGATTGTTTTCAGAGGAACTATTTGATGTGGGTAGCTGTGGTGCACATGGGCTGTTTACATATATACTGTACATGTAATGATGTATGATGCGGAAAACACTTGGATTGGAGATTTTTCTTGTTTGTGCATGAAATTCACGAAAAACGGCAGTGAAAGTTGGTTTTTCTTAAAAAAAAAAAAATTCAGAGTCTCGGGTAACAGAACTTTTACGACTGAGTTAATGATATAGGAATTATTTCCCTTAGTAGTAATAAATAGAACTTAAAGGATGCGTGTTGGGTTAGAGGCTGGTGTGGTTAGGTCCGTGTCCTAAAATCAACACTGTCACCAAATCGCTGGATTTAGGCCAATGATATGTGAAAAAGGATTGATACATAACTGAAAGCTGGTCACCTTTTTATGGCCCTGGGTAGGTAGGGGGGTGGGGTCGTGGGGGGTGGGGGTGGGGGTGGGGGGTCTTCTAGGTCATCTGAACAGTTCTTGAATGCATTTGACCTTGTCGATCATTTCCATGTCTACACTGGGTTTGTAAAAATGGAAAAACGTTTTACCTACGTTTTATCATTATTTGACGAAGAAAATGACTTTTTATAGAAAATCGTTCTTCCTTTCCATGACGCAATGGGTCATTTGGACTGCAAATTGCCTACAACCTATCATAGTATAACAAGAACTATTTCATATGGCCTCGGACGCGGATTGACTTGTAACATACACAGAAAATCCGTTTTAAACACTTGATATTGTTGCATGAAAATTTCTTCAAAATCTCATTTGAAACCCGCGGTCGGCATTGCTTCTCGGCCTTCTGGCTAAGATTGGCAGTGAAAGATGGAAACTCTAGATGATAACACATTACAATTGATGGAGAGAACACTCAGAATTACCGTAAGAGGAGCAGTAGCACAGTACAAGAGACGACATGTCATTGACATGCTTCGACAGGAGAACCCGGAAGCAGACGTACTAGCAGTGTGGCAGAAGGAGAGACATGACACTTGGTATGCCACTTTTGAGACTGTAGACATGGTCAACACTTTTGATGGAAGGGAGATTGAATACAATGACATCAACATAAACTTGTACTTTGCAGCCGCCGACAGGATACAGGTCATAGGAAGATTGCATTGGTTACCAATCTGGGAAACCAATGCAGATGTAACGAATGCATTTAGGCATTATGGAGACGTACGCTCCGTTACACATGTAACGTAGCAGGGACTTGCAAATGGAGTACGGGAGGTAACCCTCGTAATGAGGGAAGGAGATCAACAGCACCTCCCGTACATTAGTAAGGTGCACGGTAATCGATGCCTTTTTGTTGTCCCTGGCCGACCTCCTGTGTGTTTTCGATGCGAGGAGGTTGGCCACTTAAGGCAGGAATGCCCTAGTTATAGAGGTGGGGGACACGGCAGCCGAAGCTATGCTTCGGCTGTGAGAACGCAGACGGTCGTTGGCAGGCCGGCCCCAGCTGTCAGTAAGCTGGGGGAGGTTGAGAATCCAGCTGTTGGCAAGCCGGAGTCTATAGGGGCTGTCAGCAAGCCCCTGGAAACGGTGGAGGAGCCCCAGAGTTCCTCAGGCACACAAGGAGATCATAAGGATCCCCAGGGAGAGTTGTCCCCAAACGACTCTCCAATCGGTCAGGAGGAGCTCGGGTGCTCCTCCCCGGAAAATGAACAGGGAGGGGGTGCTAAGGCGACCTCCCAGGAAGGAACTATGGAAGTGTCCTCGGCTGAGGATACTATCCATCTGGACGAGGAGGGGTACCTAGAGGTACGACGAAAGAAGGCGAGGAGGGAAGACCATGTCAGCCCCCTCAGTCCCTCAGCATCCGAACCTTCCCGGGCCAACCGTATCTGAGGAAAATGGAATGAATTTAGGACTATGGCAGAGATCTTCCCTCACGAAATGACATTGGCGAGCCCCTGGACATCCAACAATTTAAGGAGAAATCCCGGTATAAGTTTATTTTTCTGTATTCAGTTAATTTATCATTTTTTTCTATTTGCATTATATTGTGTATTTGTGTTTGACTATCCATTTTCGTTGATTCTAGTTATCTTCTTAGACATTATTCAATTTGCATTATTCCCCTTTACATATATATACAACACATATTTTTCTATTCTGGCTTCTTCTTTGTCTGTATTTTCTTTTTCCTTAGTTAGCATTTCAGCACGAAATTTCTCTTTTAATACTTTCCTTAGTCAGTTTTTCTTTTGTCTGTTCACTGTCAATTTTTGTTAGGTTTTTAAATTCTTTTGTTAATTTATGTCGATGAGAATCGCCTCATTGAATATCAATGGGCTTTTAAATGCCCCTAGTAAATCTGAACTCTTTTCACTGTGTTTTAAAGAAAACCTTTCTATATTACTTTTACAAGAAACTCACTTCAATAATATTAACAATGTTTTACAGTTTAAATCCTTATTTGGTACAGATAAATGCTATTTTAGTTTTGGTACGAATAAAAGTAGAGGGGTGGGGATTGTAATTTTAGATTCTAACATTATAGTGCATAAATATCATTTAGATTTAGACGGTAGGTTAGTTTACGTGGACTTTTCTTTGAATAATATTAACTATAGAATTATTAACATTTATGCTCCCAATAATCAAACTGATAGGACTGAATTTTTTGAAGAAATATACCCCCTTTGTCTGACTAATAAATATTTAATCTTGGGTGGTGATTTTAATTGTATACTAAACCCCTCTTTAGATAAAGTTGGTGGGAATGATTTATACGGAACTTGTGGCAGTGAGCAGATAAAAAATATAGTTCAAGATTTTCAATTAGTTGATAGTTTTCGTCATTTATATCCTAATATTATAAAAACCACGTGGTCTTCTTCTTTGGTAGCCTGTAGACTAGATAGATTCTATGTAGCAAATCTATTAGTAGACAGTATTATTAATGTTAAAAATATACCCTTTGGTCATAGTGACCATGACGTCGTTTTATTAGAACTCAAAATTTTGGGAAATATTACATTTGGGCAGGGATATTGGAAATTTAATAATTCACTATTACAGGATAAGACATTTGTTAAAAAATTTAATAAATATTGGGTAGAGTTAATAGAGGGATTGGATATTTGTTTAGATGTATGGGACCATTTGAAGAGGCAAATTAAAAATTTTATAATTCATTACTGTAAACAAAAATCTAAAGTCAAACATAATATATTACGGCAATTGGAAAAGACATACCATCGTCTAGAATATCACGAAAATTATAATCCTGGTCATTTTATAGATAGAATACGAGAAATTAAAAGTCAAATTAAAGAATTTCAGCTTCAAAATTATTACGGCTCAAAAATTAGATCTCGAGCTGAAACTTTAGATAACAATGAAAAACCGTCCAAATTCTTTTTTCAACAAGAAATCAAAAGAGCCAAGAAAAAAACAATCACTAAAATAGTCACAGAATCTTCCAATATATGTACAAATTCCGGCGAGATTTTAGAAGCATTCAGACAGTTTTATTCTAAATTATACACGGATGAAGGTATTGATCAGGTTATAGTCAATGAATTCTTGGGAAATGTGCCAAAATTACCTGTAGACGTTTCGGACAAGTGTGAAGGCCGTATAACAAAAGATGAAATTCTTTCGGCATTGAGAAATATGGAAAATAATAAGTCACCTGGTTCAGACGGCCTCACCAAGGAATTTTACCTCGCGTTTAGTTCTATAATGCTTGATCCGTTGGTTGACATTATCAATCTAGTTTTTCAAGAAGGTCACTTATCAGATTCCCAAAAATTATCTTACATTACTTTAATTTGTAAAGATAATAACAACTCAACCAACGTAAAGAATTATAGACCAATTTCATTATTAAATTATGATTACAAGATAATTTCTAAAGTTATTACAAATCGTATTAAAAATGCCTTAGAGCATATCATACATCCTGATCAATCCTGTGCCGTGCCTGGGCGCACGATTTTTGACAACTTGCATTTAATGAGGAACATCATAGATTATTGTGAACAAAAACAGTCACCGGTGGCTTTTATTTCTTTAGACCAGGAGAAGGCCTTTGATAGGGTTAGTTACGATTTTTTGTTTCAAACTCTTTCGGCTTATAATTTTGGGCCTTCCCTAATTCGTTGGATCAAAGCACTTTATAACAATGTAAGTTCCTCAATTATAGTCAATAATTATATTTCGGATCCTATTACTTTACAACGCGGCGTGCGCCAGGGGTGCAGCCTGAGCCCATTGTTATATGTTTTAGTTTTAGAACCATTCGCCATCAAAATTCGGGAAGATGAACAAATTTCAGGCGTTAAACTACCAGGAACTCCTACAATGTCAAAGTTATCTTTATATGCGGACGATAGTCTGGCTATTTGCACCTCGGACTCGTCCGTGAAGCGAGTACTGTACTGGTGCTCGCTGTACGGACGGGCCTCGGGTGCAAAACTCAATTTACAAAAGACAAAGGGCATGTGGCTAGGCAAATGGAAAAATCGTTCTGATCATCCTTTTGGTATATCGTGGGTTGAAAACTGTAAATTACTCGGAATTAAATTTGGCAATAATTTATCATATGATGATATTTGGCAACCAGTCTTATCTAAATTTGTTAAAGTTCTTAATTTATGGAAACAACGTCATTTGTCTTTTGTGGAGAAATCCAATGTCGTAAAAACATTAGCATGTTCTAAAATATGGTACATAGGAACTGTCTTTATTTTACCCAATTATTATGTGAAACAGTTTGAGCGTGCCATTTTTAAATTTCTATGGCCAAGTAATACGGAACCGCTAAAAAGAGCGGTGTTATATAACTCAAAAATCCAAGGTGGTTTAGATATTGTTAGCATTGATGTTAAAGTACAATCTTTACGTTTGAAACATTTACAAAATATTATACAGAATAATGTTTCTAAGTATACTTACTTTTCTATTTATTGGACGGGTTTAAGTCTCAGACTGTTTAATGCAAATTTTGCTTCAAATAATAGACCACACTCGGAATCTATGCCTTTGTTTTATAAAACTTGTCTTAACGATTTACATAGTTTCTTACAGATAGACAAAGATAGACATGTGTGTATATTTAGTCATTTAACTACCAAGCAATATTATTCCATATTATTGGAAAAAATAATTGTTCTGCCTAGAATAGTAAGTATTTTTCCTTCTGTTAATTTTAGGCATGTTTTTCAAAGACTGTATACTGACTTTTTAGATAAACATATTAGAGATACAATGTACAGATTAATACATGATATCTTGCCTGTTGCATATTTCATGCATAGCATTGGATTCTACAAAAGTAATAAATGTATACTATGTAATAATCATATTGAAACAGTCACTCACCTTTTTTATGAATGCTCTTTTGTCAAGCCGCTCCTTTACATTGTTAAAAACTGGCTTAACATTCTTTCTGACAACAAATTTCAGCGACTAAACTTCTCGCACTTAAGATTCCATATATTTCCCGATTTAGATCAAACTACAGCGTCTTTGTGTTTATACCTTATTTCACTGTACAATTATACTGTTTGGCAAGTCAGATGTATTAATAAGTTCGAGAA